>NW_028301435.1:10000-20000 GCF_061612785.1 Hesperophylax consimilis | reverse complement strand
AAAAAATTTATGGACTCTTTCAATGCGTAAAGTGTATGTTAATTCATGTGGAGCGAGCCCAGATGATAACCGCAACAGAAGCGGTACATGATTACCAGAATGCTAAAGAATGTTTCATTACAGTTTCAGTTAAATTTAAAAGCAGTTTCCGAGTTGTTGCTCTGAAGGGGTACTGTCAGTACCTAAAACAGGGCAAGAAAGTGGTGGTTCTCCTCCAGAATGTTATTTTTTTTTTTTAACCGAATTTTCGAAAAAAAAAAGACGATGGAGACGTGTCCCGTATTCTGGTTAGGTTAGGGGTTAGTGACCGGATAAATCGTCAAAATCAAAATTCAACAAACCTTTAAACGGCGATGTGAGGTCATGAAAAGTGATGAAACAAAAACTAGGTTGAATAGGTTACGAGTATAAGTATTTAACCCAATTTTTGTTTCATCACTTTTAATGACTTCATATCACTTTTTCAATGTGTGTTCTGTTGTCATTGTGGTGATTTATCATGCAACCTGATTGCATTTATCGATTTTCTTTTAATTTTAATTAATTTATTTATTTATTTATTTCATCGACACTCGTGGCGGTTTTCGATAAACTTAGTGTGGCTTTCTTCAGTCGCCCTATGTATTATGATTATATATAAAATTTATGATCAATATGGTTCCATGCTAACTCAACACGGTGACTGTTCAACACACTTTTAAAAAGTGATATAGAATCATTAAAAACGATGATTTGTTTAAACCTAACCTAACCTAACCTTACCTAACCTAACCTAACCTAACCCAACCTAACCTAACCTGACCTAACCTAACCTACTTAACCCAGTAAAAAAAAGTTTTTGTTTCATCACTTTCCATGACTTTACATAACTTTTTAAATATGTGATGAATTATCATTTTGATGATTTATCCGGTCGCCGATCAATATAATATAGAAACCCAACTTACGACTTGTAGTATGATATCGAAAAAAGAAATCAATTCACAAACCTTTCTTCTTTTTTTTCGTCTTTTGATGAGTTCAAAACATTGTAGACGATAGATGGCGTAGCGGTTTCGGGGAAAATTAGGTTTTTTGTTATTATTCTTCTTATGCTGTGTACCTAAGTGTCATATTTATGTGTGAATAAAAATTATAAATAATAATAATAGTAATTATTTATTTTTTGGAATAACTTTACTGAGTAAAACCTAATATTGTAATATTTAATTATCGAAGATAATATTAGCGAATTCTAAAAGAAAATCTGAAAGAGAAAAATCACCAAAATAATAAAAAAAAAAAATCAGTCCTAGATGTGACCGTATCCTTTTCTGATTTTTCTGTTTCAGATTTTCGTTTAGAAATCGGTAATATTGTCTTCGATAATTAATAAATTAAATAAATCATTTTCGTCAGGAGGTGAGGGAATGCAATTCAGAGCGGCGGGCGCGGGTAAAGCGCGGGAGTAACTGGGACGCACTTAACGGCCCTCAACGTGTTTTCAAAATTTTCTTATTTAAAAATAAAATATTTATTTTTTTTAAATTTCAGAATCGAACTCATAACGTCATTCTTAGTGTAGAATAATAAATTTAGCCGCGGTTCGGTGCAGCGGGGCCGGCGATGAGTGGGATCTGATATCGAGTAGCGGCCGCGGGTGGACGGCGGGAGTAACTGCGACGCACCCGATGACGCCATTTGCCCCGGGCACGGTGTGATTTAAAAGAAAAAAAAACTTTTTTTTTGACGTATTTTATTTCAGAATCTAATTCGGAACGCCATTCTTAGTGTAGAATATTAAATTTAAAGGTTTCGAGAGCATTGGGACCGGAGCTGACAAGATCTCATTTCGGATGATAGCCGCGGGTAAACGGCGGGAGTAAACGGGCCGCACTTAATGGCCCTCAATGTGAAATTGTAATTTATTTATTTTTATAGATTTTTATTTCGGAATCGAATTCGGAACGTCATTCTTGCAGCGTAGAATAAAAAATTTAAATGTTACGGGAGCATTGGGACCGGAGCGGAGCTGAGAGGATCTCATTTCGGGTGGTAGCCGCGGGTAAACGGCGGGAGTAAACGGGCCGCACTTAATGGCCCTCAGTGTGAAAATGTTTATTTTTTAGTTTTCTTATCATGTATGTATGTATGTATGTATGTATGTATGTATGTATGTATGTATGTATGTATGTATGTATAATTTAACATTTCGATAGTGAGAAGACGTGAGCGACGAGGGTAAATTTATTTTTTCGAGACCGAGCGTGAGCAGTCGGGCAGACGGCCGGAGATGAGGCGACGCGGCTCGCGCTACTGCGGCCGGTTCCGCGAGAGGCCCGACCGCCCGGGCGTCCGTCTGAGCGCAGTCGAGGAGTCGGAGCGGGCGCATCGCGGTCTGTAATAGTCGGTGAATTTGTTTTATTCGAATCCCTTTTAAAATCGTTTTCTTACTATGTATGTATGTATGTATGTATGTATGTATGTATGTATGTATGTATGTATGTATGTATAATTTAACATTTCGATAGTGAGAAGACGTGAGCGACGAGGGTAAATTTATTTTTTCGAGACCGAGCGTGAGCAGTCGGGCAGACGGCCGGAGATGAGGCGACGCGGCTCGCGCTACTGCGGCCGGTTCCGCGAGAGGCCCGACCGCCCGGGCGTCCGTCTGAGCGCAGTCGAGGAGTCGGAGCGGGCGCATCGCGGTCTGTAATAGTCGGTGAATTTGTTTTATTCGAATCCCTTTTAAAATCGTTTTCTTACTATGTATGTATGTATGTATGTATGTATGTATGTATGTATGTATGTATGTATAATTTAACATTTCGATAGTGAGAAGACGTGAGCGACGAGGGTAAATTTATTTTTTCGAGACCGAGCGTGAGCAGTCGGGCAGACGGCCGGAGATGAGGCGACGCGGCTCGCGCTACTGCGGCCGGTTCCGCGAGAGGCCCGACCGCCCGGGCGTCCGTCTGAGCGCAGTCGAGGAGTCGGAGCGGGCGCATCGCGGTCTGTAATAGTCGGTGAATTTGTTTTATTCGAATCCCTTTTAAAATCGTTTTCTTACTATGTATGTATGTATGTATGTATGTATGTATGTATGTATGTATGTATGTATGTATGTATGTATGTATGTATGTATGTATGTATGTATAATTTAACATTTCGATAGTGAGAAGACGTGAGCGACGAGGGTAAATTTATTTTTTCGAGACCGAGCGTGAGCAGTCGGGCAGACGGCCGGAGATGAGGCGACGCGGCTCGCGCTACTGCGGCCGGTTCCGCGAGAGGCCCGACCGCCCGGGCGTCCGTCTGAGCGCAGTCGAGGAGTCGGAGCGGGCGCATCGCGGTCTGTAATAGTCGGTGAATTTGTTTTATTCGAATCCCTTTTAAAATCGTTTTCTTACTATGTATGTATGTATGTATGTATGTATGTATGTACTTATGTATAAATATACAAAAATCTCTTCACTTTATATGTTTTGTTATGATTTTTTTTTTCTCCTATTTACATATGTTTTAAAAGTAAAATTTTATTATTATTTTTTTACACTTCACAGACGAGTGTTTTTGGACTCTTGTAGAGGTAAAAATGTTAATTTTTAATTGAATATATTTTTAAAAAATGTACGTGTAAATATGAATTTATTTGATTTAATTTCAATGTCGTCTATTAAGTTTTTTTTTTTTTTTTAACTCAACAGAATAAATGATATAATATAACAATTCTAAAATGTTGCCTAGTCTTGTGGGTGCCGGGTGAATTTACTTTATGTATCAGG
Source organism: Hesperophylax consimilis (assembly GCF_061612785.1). Classification (NCBI taxonomy): domain Eukaryota; kingdom Metazoa; phylum Arthropoda; class Insecta; order Trichoptera; family Limnephilidae; genus Hesperophylax; species Hesperophylax consimilis. The sequence goes on along the minus strand of NW_028301435.1, from coordinate 16,236 downwards.
TTAGGTTAGGTTAGGTTAGGTTAGGTTAGGTTAGGTTAGGTTAGGTTAGGTTAGGTTAGGTTAGGTTAGGTTAGGTTAGGTTAGGTTAGGTTAGGTTAGGTTAGGTTAGGTTAGGTTAGGTTAGGTTAGGTTGGGTGTTAGGTTGGGTTAGTGTAGGTTAGGTTAGGTTAGGTTAGGTTAGGTTAGGTTAGGTTAGGTTAGGTTAGGTTAGGTTAGGTTAGGTTAGGTTAGGTTAGGTTAGGTTAGGTTAGGTTAGGTTTGGTTAGGTTAGGTTAGGTTAGGTTAGGTTAGGTTAGGTTAGGTTAGGTTAGGTTAGGTTAGGTTAGGTTAGGTTAGGTTAGGTTAGGTTAGGTTAGGTTAGGTTAGGTTAGGTTAGGTTAGGTTAGGTTAGGTTAGGTTAGGTTAGGTTAGGTTAGGTTAGGTTAGGTTAGGTTAGGTTAGGTTAGGTTAGGTTAGGTTAGGTTAGGTTAGGTCAGGTGTCAGGTTAGGTGCGATTACAATTTTTGCAAATAGATAAATTGACAAAAATTTTTGCCATTAAAATTTATGCCAATAAAATTTTCTGCCAATAAAATTTGATGCCAATAAAATTTGATGCCAATAAAATTTTCTGCCAATATAATTTTATGCCAATAAAATTTTAGGCCAATAAAATTTTCTGCCAATAAAATTTGATGCCAATAAAATCTTCTGCCAATATAATTTTATGCCAATAAAAATTTTTTGCCAATACTTATTAGCAAAAAATTGATCTTTGTCAATGGAATTTAAATTTAAAAAAGTAAAATAAATACAAAACAATACAAGAACAACACGTCAACTCAACAGAGATCAAATGGGAAAATAATTCACCGACTCCAGATATTTTCATATCGGAGGGTTCGGCTCGGTAGAACTCCTAACGGGGCCTATAAATAAATCCTACAGATCCCTCAACATAAACATTTAAAAAAATCTTTTGTTATCCTACATGTATTCAAAATGACCGACTTTTGCATCTTTATATATAAATTTTTTGATAGATCTAATACGCCTAAATTTTTAATAAGAGAGCTAGGTATAATGCCGGTAGCCGAAATAACGAATGGTAATATTTTTATAGTCTGAGAATGCCAAATTCTTTTTTTCTCATTTCCTAAATCTGTGTATTTTCTTATTTTTTCACTAACAGATTTTTGAATATTACAGGAATTCGGAATAGCGACATCGATGATATAAGTTATTTTTAAAAATTTTGTCATGTAAAACTATATCGGTTCTATTATGACTAATCGCTCGATCTGTTAGTTATATATTTAGTTAGTTATGTTAGTTATTTATTATTATTATTATTATATCTATGTTAAGTTTTTATTTTTATTTGAAATATGTTCTTATTGTGTAAATTTGAAATAACTACGTACCTCTGTATTAAGTTTTTTTAAACTCACCGGGAACGGTCGGTCGGTATCATCGATTAAATGAAATAATTTAAAATTTCCAAAATGCGAATACGAAAGTAAGTGACGAGAGTAAATTTATTTACCGAGACCGAGCGCCTTGTGCCCGGTTTCGCGAGCCGCCCGAGGCCCGACGGCCCGGCCGCCTGCGCGCCTTCGAGGGGTCGGAGCGGGCGCATCGCGCTCGGCGCCGTCCCGAGCGAGAACGCGACCCGGCACAGCTTTGTGCCCGCCGAGTGTGGCGGGCTCTCGATGCACGGCGTTCGCAAACTGCGGCGGCCTATCGGTCGTGTCGGCGGTGTTATTTGCGAGAAACTACGTGACGCCCGCTTCTGCGCGGCGTTCGCGCTCATGTTTTGACTCTGGAGTTCCGCGCGAGCAGAATTTTCAAAAGCAAAGGCGGAGGATTTTATCCCCGTCTCACTGTTGCCTCGCCAAAGGCGTGCGCTTTCGGTGTACACGTTTTACGAATGGGAATTATAAATCGGACGATAGCGTCGTCGCGGGTGCGGTCTCTCTCTCTCGGGCGGGAGCCGTCCTACGCGCGCTTTCTTCGTTTGAAGCAAAAATTTTCCCGCGGAGCTTTCGTCTAGCGACGGTCGCCGAGCGGGAGAATATAGCGGTACGCATAATGAGCGTGACTCGTGCGGGTGACTCCGTCGCGTGTTCTTTAACGCCGTGTTGTCCGCGCCCTCTACGCGAGGGCGGGCCTCTGTCGTTCGGAGGATTAAAAACCCTCCGACGGTGGTGCAGCTCCCTGGTTGATCCTGCCAGTAATCATATGCTTGTCTCAAAGACTAAGCCATGCAAGTCTCAGTAAAAGCCGAATTAAGGTGAAACCGCGAATGGCTCAATATATCAGTTTTGGTTCCTTAGATCGTACACGGTTACTTGGATAACTGTGGCAATTCTAGAGCTAATACATGCAAACGAGGTTCTGACCGGTAACGGGAGGAATGCTTTTATTAGATCAAAAACCAATCGGCGGCGGGGTTCGCGCCCCGTCCGTCGCCATTCGAGATGACTCTAGATAACTTTGAGCTGATCGCACGGTCTAGCACCGGCGACGCATCTTTCAAATGTCTGCCTTATCAACTGTCGATGGTAGTTTATGCGACTACCATGGTTGTCACGGGTAACGGGGAATCAGGGTTCGATTCCGGAGAGGGAGCCTGAGAAACGGCTACCACATCCACGGAAGGCAGCAGGCGCGCAAATTACCCACTCCCGGCACGGGGAGGTAGTGACGAAAAATAACGATACGGGACTCGTCCGAGGCCTCGTGATCGGAATGATTACACTTTAAATCCTTTAATGAGGATCCATTGGAGGGCAAGTCTGGTGCCAGCAGCCGCGGTAATTCCAGCTCCAATAGCATATACTAAAGTTGTTGCGGTTAAAAAGCTCGTAGTTGAAATTGTGTCCTGCGGTGTCGGTCTACCGAATGCGGTACGACAGGCACGTCTGCGGGGCTTCTCGCCGGTGCGTCCACCGCCGGCGTGTGTCGGTCGGCCTCACGGTCGGCCGCGCACCGAGGCGGGCCGTCGCGGCTGTTTACTTTGAACAAATTAGAGTGCTCAAAGCGGGCTAACACTTGCCTGAATATTGTACGCATGGAATAATAGAATAGGACCTCGGTTCTGTTTTGTTGGCTTTCTGATACCAGAGGTAATGATTAATAGGGACGACTGGGGGCATTCGTATTGAGACGTTAGAGGTGAAATTCTTGGATCGTCGCAAGACGGACTAAAGCGAAAGCATTTGCCAAAGGTGTTTTCATTAATCAAGAACGAAAGTTAGAGGTTCGAAGGCGATTAGATACCGCTGTAGTTCTAACCATAAATGATGCCAGCCAGCGATCCGCCGAAGTTTCATAATTTTAACCCGGTGGGCAGCTCCCGGGAAACCAAAGCTTTCGGGCTCCGGGGGGAGTATGGTTGCAAAGCTGAAACTTAAAGGAATTGACGGAAGGGCACCACCAGGAGTGGAGCCTGCGGCTTAATTCGACTCAACACGGGAAAACTCACCAGGCCCGGACACTGGAAGGATTGACGGATTAACAGCTCTTTCTCGATTCGGTGGGTGGTGGTGCATGGCCGCTCTTAGTTGGTGGAGCGATTTGTCAGGTTAATTCCGGTAACGAACGTAACTCTAGCCTATTAAATAGACGTGCAACCGGTATCACGAGGGTCCGTGTGCGCGCGGCTTCGGCGTTCGCGCGTCGGGGTCGTGCGTTTCGCGGTCTTCACTACCGGCGTACAATGAAAATCTTCTTAGAGGGACCGGCGGTCGCACGAGATTGAGCAATAGCAGGTCTGTGATGCCCTTAGATGTCCTGGGCCGCACGCGCGCTACACTGAAGGGATCAGCGTGTCCTCCTTGGCCTAACGGCCCGGGTAACCCGATGAAACCCCTTCGTGATAGGGATTGGGGTTTGCAATTCTCCCCCATGAACGAGGAATTCCTAGTAAAAGCGAGTCACCAGCTCGCGTTGATTGCGTCCCTGCCCTTTGTACACACCGCCCGTCGCTACTACCGATGGATGATTTGGTGAGGTCTTCGGACTGGTGCGCGGAAGCTCTCACGGGCATCCGACGCGTCGGAAAGTTTGACCGAATTTGATCATTTAGAGGAAGTAAAAGTCGTAACAAGGTTTCCGTAGGTGAACCTGCGGAAGGATCATTTCCTGTGTTTAATGTTTGTGCTTTCCATGATATGAAATATTATTATGAAACAAAACATATATTATACATATAAACCATAATCGAACGAATGCTAAATTACTGCGTCGGAGATCGCCCTAGGGCGCCGATGCGAACCGAGAACCGCCGGCGTCGAGCGGAGGAGGGCTCCGTCCTCTATCCGCTCGTCCGGTGAAATTTTACCCGTCGCCGTGAAGGCGGCGGTACAAAATTAATCTTTTTGTCGAATGGAATTATAAACATTTCGAAAACGCAAACCAAATTGTAAAAACCGAAAACTAAAACGTATCTATTTATGTTTGTTTTATCATTATTACCCTGAACGGCGGATCACTCGGCTCGTGGGTCGATGAAGAACGCAGCTAAATGCGCGTCAGAGTGTGAACTGCAGGACACATGAGCATCGACATTTCGAACGCACATTGCGGTCCGAGCAAGACGTAGTTTGTCGACGGACCACTCCTGTTTGAGGGTCGCGCACACAATGCGACCAGACTGTTCTCTCGCCCCCGTCCTCGGACGTGTGGGCGCGCAGAGCGAGCGTTGCCGGCGTCGCCGGGGCCCGCGCGCGTCGTCTCCTCGGAGACGCGCGCCGGGACCTCGGCGTCCGGTTAAATTTGACGAAGTGCTCTCTCGATGCGCGCGATTTCCGCTTGCGTTATACCAAACGCGGAGGAACGCGTGCGAGCCTTGAGCTAGCGACGACGCTGAAAACTGGGCAGTCTACCGCGCGAGCGGTCGGCTGTCCGGGGCGATCTTCGCGCTCTCGGCCGCGCGCACCTCCGCGGACGCTCGTCGGTTTCGCGCCCGCTTGACAGAGTCTGCACGGGCGAGAATACGCGCACACTGTTGCTTTGCGTACTTCTCGAATTTATAAAATTTTTGTTGTCGACCTCAAATCAGGAGAGATCACCCGCCGAACTTAAGCATATCAGTAAGCGGAGGAAAAGAAACTAACGAGGATTCCCCGAGTAGCGGCGAGCGAAACGGGAAGAGCCCAGCGCTGAATCCTGCGGCCCCGGCGGGCCGCCGGGAAATGTAGCGTTCGGGAGGAGAGTTATACATACACGCGCGGTCATTAGTCACGGCTGCCTGTCCAAGTTCATCTTGAACGGGGCCCGCTTACCCGCAGAGGGTGCCAGGCCCGTGGTGACGGTAGCCGGCCGCGACGGTCTCTCTCCCTAGAGTCGGGTTGCTTGAGAGTGCAGCCCTAAGTGGGTGGTAAACTCCATCTAAGGCTAAATACTACCACGAGACCGATAGCGAACAAGTACCGTGAGGGAAAGTTGAAAAGAACTTTGAAGAGAGAGTTAAAGAGTACGTGAAACCGTTCAGGGGTAAACCTGTGGAACTCAAACGAGCGAACGGGGAGATTCATCGTGTCTTCCGTCGGGGCTCGCGCCTCGCGCAAACCTTCGCCTTCGGCTTTCGGGTCGGGGCGGTGGGTGCGCGGGTGCGCCGTCAGGCTCCCGGAGCGCGTGCACTTCTCCCTTAGTATAACACCGCGACCCGTCGCGCCGCGGTCGAATGCGCCGTGCGGTTGACCCGTCTCGCTCTGCGAGGCGGAGCCGCGGTGTCCACGGCCGCGGCGTACATTACGCAGCGACGGTAGAGAACGAGGATCGCGTCCGCCCCTCGCGGGCGTCCGTCGCGCTGCAGCGGCGTCCTTCGCGTGGCCCCCGGCGTCTAGTGCGTCGCGGGTGTCGCGCGTCGGGTGTCCGTCGTTAGCGGCGCGCTCTCGGACGGGACGCGTCCCGGTCGGCGGTGGTTTTGTTTTGGGCACTCACAGGACCCGTCTTGAAACACGGACCAAGGAGTCTAGCATGTGCGCGAGTCATTGGGAACACTGATAAACCCAGAGGCGAAATGAAAGTGAAAGGCCGGCCTCGAGCCGGTCGCAGGGAAGATGCGCGGGCGTCGTCAGACGCCCCGCCGCATTCCCGAGGCGTTTCGAGAAAGCCCCCGTGCGATTATCGAGACGCACTGAGAGCGTACACGCTGGGACCCGAAAGATGGTGAACTATGCCTGGTCAGGTCGAAGTCAGGGGAAACCCTGATGGAGGACCGAAGCGATTCTGACGTGCAAATCGATCGT
>NW_028301435.1:0-5000 GCF_061612785.1 Hesperophylax consimilis | reverse complement strand
GCGCTATAGGACACAAAAAATAAAAATCTATTTTTTTATCTACCGCATTCAAAAAGCACGTAGCTCTCGTGAGTTTATAAATAAATTAGTGCGGCTCGCTCTACTATATAGAAGACGTCATTGTTATGACGTCCTCGAGAGTGAGACTCTGGTACAAAAAAAAAATAATTGGGCCAGTATATCATTATTAGATAAGTGATCGTTTATTAGTTGAAAAAAATATTTAAGCAAAGCAATACCTCTACTTGTCTCTAGGGAGTGGTAATTGGTCATGCCTAATATATAAATCGATGGGTAAAGCCAAGGGTAACGTCCATAGAGCCGCGAGAATAAAAAAACCTTAAAAAAAATTTATGGACTCTTTCAATGCGTAAAGTGTATGTTAATTCATGTGGAGCGAGCCCAGATGATAACCGCAACAGAAGCGGTACATGATTACCAGAATGCCCATAAAGAATGTTTCATTACAGTTTCAGTTAAATTTAAAAGCAGTTTCCGAGTTGTTGCTCTGAAGGGGTACTGTCAGTACCTAAAACAGGGCAAGAAAGTGGTGGTTCTCCTCCAGAATGTTATTTTTTTTTTTTAACCGAATTTTCGAAAAAAAAAAGACGATGGAGACGTGTCCCGTATTCTGGTTAGGTTAGGGGTTAGTGACCGGATAAATCGTCAAAATCAAAATTCAACAAACCTTTAAACGGCGATGTGAGGTCATGAAAAGTGATGAAACAAAAACTAGGTTGAATAGGTTACGAGTATAAGTATTTAACCCAATTTTTGTTTCATCACTTTTAATGACTTCATATCACTTTTTCAATGTGTGTTCTGTTGTCATTGTGGTGATTTATCATGCAACCTGATTGCATTTATCGATTTTCTTTTAATTTTAATTAATTTATTTATTTATTTATTTCATCGACACTCGTGGCGGTTTTCGATAAACTTAGTGTGGCTTTCTTCAGTCGCCCTATGTATTATGATTATATATAAAATTTATGATCAATATGGTTCCATGCTAACTCAACACGGTGACTGTTCAACACACTTTTAAAAAGTGATATAGAATCATTAAAAACGATGATTTGTTTAAACCTAACCTAACCTAACCTTACCTAACCTAACCTAACCTAACCCAACCTAACCTAACCTGACCTAACCTAACCTACTTAACCCAGTAAAAAAAAGTTTTTGTTTCATCACTTTCCATGACTTTACATAACTTTTTAAATATGTGATGAATTATCATTTTGATGATTTATCCGGTCGCCGATCAATATAATATAGAAACCCAACTTACGACTTGTAGTATGATATCGAAAAAAGAAATCAATTCACAAACCTTTCTTCTTTTTTTTCGTCTTTTGATGAGTTCAAAACATTGTAGACGATAGATGGCGTAGCGGTTTCGGGGAAAATTAGGTTTTTTGTTATTATTCTTCTTATGCTGTGTACCTAAGTGTCATATTTATGTGTGAATAAAAATTATAAATAATAATAATAGTAATTATTTATTTTTTGGAATAACTTTACTGAGTAAAACCTAATATTGTAATATTTAATTATCGAAGATAATATTAGCGAATTCTAAAAGAAAATCTGAAAGAGAAAAATCACCAAAATAATAAAAAAAAAAAATCAGTCCTAGATGTGACCGTATCCTTTTCTGATTTTTCTGTTTCAGATTTTCGTTTAGAAATCGGTAATATTGTCTTCGATAATTAATAAATTAAATAAATCATTTTCGTCAGGAGGTGAGGGAATGCAATTCAGAGCGGCGGGCGCGGGTAAAGCGCGGGAGTAACTGGGACGCACTTAACGGCCCTCAACGTGTTTTCAAAATTTTCTTATTTAAAAATAAAATATTTATTTTTTTTAAATTTCAGAATCGAACTCATAACGTCATTCTTAGTGTAGAATAATAAATTTAGCCGCGGTTCGGTGCAGCGGGGCCGGCGATGAGTGGGATCTGATATCGAGTAGCGGCCGCGGGTGGACGGCGGGAGTAACTGCGACGCACCCGATGACGCCATTTGCCCCGGGCACGGTGTGATTTAAAAGAAAAAAAAACTTTTTTTTTGACGTATTTTATTTCAGAATCTAATTCGGAACGCCATTCTTAGTGTAGAATATTAAATTTAAAGGTTTCGAGAGCATTGGGACCGGAGCTGACAAGATCTCATTTCGGATGATAGCCGCGGGTAAACGGCGGGAGTAAACGGGCCGCACTTAATGGCCCTCAATGTGAAATTGTAATTTATTTATTTTTATAGATTTTTATTTCGGAATCGAATTCGGAACGTCATTCTTGCAGCGTAGAATAAAAAATTTAAATGTTACGGGAGCATTGGGACCGGAGCGGAGCTGAGAGGATCTCATTTCGGGTGGTAGCCGCGGGTAAACGGCGGGAGTAAACGGGCCGCACTTAATGGCCCTCAGTGTGAAAATGTTTATTTTTTAGTTTTCTTATCATGTATGTATGTATGTATGTATGTATGTATGTATGTATGTATGTATGTATGTATGTATGTATAATTTAACATTTCGATAGTGAGAAGACGTGAGCGACGAGGGTAAATTTATTTTTTCGAGACCGAGCGTGAGCAGTCGGGCAGACGGCCGGAGATGAGGCGACGCGGCTCGCGCTACTGCGGCCGGTTCCGCGAGAGGCCCGACCGCCCGGGCGTCCGTCTGAGCGCAGTCGAGGAGTCGGAGCGGGCGCATCGCGGTCTGTAATAGTCGGTGAATTTGTTTTATTCGAATCCCTTTTAAAATCGTTTTCTTACTATGTATGTATGTATGTATGTATGTATGTATGTATGTATGTATGTATGTATGTATGTATAATTTAACATTTCGATAGTGAGAAGACGTGAGCGACGAGGGTAAATTTATTTTTTCGAGACCGAGCGTGAGCAGTCGGGCAGACGGCCGGAGATGAGGCGACGCGGCTCGCGCTACTGCGGCCGGTTCCGCGAGAGGCCCGACCGCCCGGGCGTCCGTCTGAGCGCAGTCGAGGAGTCGGAGCGGGCGCATCGCGGTCTGTAATAGTCGGTGAATTTGTTTTATTCGAATCCCTTTTAAAATCGTTTTCTTACTATGTATGTATGTATGTATGTATGTATGTATGTATGTATGTATGTATGTATAATTTAACATTTCGATAGTGAGAAGACGTGAGCGACGAGGGTAAATTTATTTTTTCGAGACCGAGCGTGAGCAGTCGGGCAGACGGCCGGAGATGAGGCGACGCGGCTCGCGCTACTGCGGCCGGTTCCGCGAGAGGCCCGACCGCCCGGGCGTCCGTCTGAGCGCAGTCGAGGAGTCGGAGCGGGCGCATCGCGGTCTGTAATAGTCGGTGAATTTGTTTTATTCGAATCCCTTTTAAAATCGTTTTCTTACTATGTATGTATGTATGTATGTATGTATGTATGTATGTATGTATGTATGTATGTATGTATGTATGTATGTATGTATGTATGTATGTATAATTTAACATTTCGATAGTGAGAAGACGTGAGCGACGAGGGTAAATTTATTTTTTCGAGACCGAGCGTGAGCAGTCGGGCAGACGGCCGGAGATGAGGCGACGCGGCTCGCGCTACTGCGGCCGGTTCCGCGAGAGGCCCGACCGCCCGGGCGTCCGTCTGAGCGCAGTCGAGGAGTCGGAGCGGGCGCATCGCGGTCTGTAATAGTCGGTGAATTTGTTTTATTCGAATCCCTTTTAAAATCGTTTTCTTACTATGTATGTATGTATGTATGTATGTATGTATGTACTTATGTATAAATATACAAAAATCTCTTCACTTTATATGTTTTGTTATGATTTTTTTTTTCTCCTATTTACATATGTTTTAAAAGTAAAATTTTATTATTATTTTTTTACACTTCACAGACGAGTGTTTTTGGACTCTTGTAGAGGTAAAAATGTTAATTTTTAATTGAATATATTTTTAAAAAATGTACGTGTAAATATGAATTTATTTGATTTAATTTCAATGTCGTCTATTAAGTTTTTTTTTTTTTTTTAACTCAACAGAATAAATGATATAATATAACAATTCTAAAATGTTGCCTAGTCTTGTGGGTGCCGGGTGAATTTACTTTATGTATCAGGTTAGGTTAGGTTAGGTTAGGTTAGGTTAGGTTAGGTTAGGTTAGGTTAGGTTAGGTTAGGTTAGGTTAGGTTAGGTTAGGTTAGGTTAGGTTAGGTTAGGTTAGGTTAGGTTAGGTTAGGTTAGGTTGGGTTAGGTTGGGTTAGTGTAGGTTAGGTTAGGTTAGGTTAGGTTAGGTTAGGTTAGGTTAGGTTAGGTTAGGTTAGGTTAGGTTAGGTTAGGTTAGGTTAGGTTAGGTTAGGTTAGGTTAGGTTAGGTTGGTTAGGTTAGGTTAGGTTAGGTTAGGTTAGGTTAGGTTAGGTTAGGTTAGGTTAGGTTGGTTAAGTTAGGTTTGGTTAGGTTAGGTTAGGTTAGGTTTGGTTAGGTTAGGTTAGGTTAGGTTGGGTTAGGTTAGGTTAGGTTAGGTTAGGTTAGGTTAGGTTAGGTTAGGTTAGGTTAGGTTAGGTTAGGTTAGGTTAGGTTAGGTTAGGTTAGGTTAGGTCAGGTCAGGTTAGGTGCGATTACAATTTTTGCAAATAGATAAATTGACAAAAATTTTTGCCATTAAAATTTATGCCAATAAAATTTTCTGCCAATAAAATTTGATGCCAATAAAATTTGATGCCAATAAAATTTTCTGCCAATATAATTTTATGCCAATAAAATTTTAGGCCAATAAAATTTTCTGCCAATAAAATTTGATGCCAATAAAATCTTCTGCCAATATAATTTTATGCCAATAAAAATTTTTTGCCAATACTTATTAGCAAAAAATTGATCTTTGTCAATGGAATTTAAATTTAAAAAAGTAAAATAAATACAAAACAATACAAGAACAACACGTCAACTCAACAGAGATCAAATGGGAAAATAATTCACCGACTCCAGATATTTTCATATCGGAGGGTTCGG
>NW_028301434.1:0-37332 GCF_061612785.1 Hesperophylax consimilis | reverse complement strand
TCTATGTTTGATGGAAACTTGCTTTTTGCCTCGGTAGCAATAGCCTTGTTATACGCCATGTAAACCCCATTATCTATTGGTAGTGTTTCTGCCAGATGTATTAATGTTGCCGTCTTACCACTGCCAGCAACAGCCGATACACGTACTAAGGCATTATGTTTACATGCTTCAAGTACTAGTTCTTGTTCTTGTGTTAAAGTATTCATCATGTATCCGTTGACGGTACTGGTACGCTGTCCACAGAGTAAAACATTGCGCCTGTTTCTACGACACGCAGCCTGTCTAATTTTTCTAGTGTTTTATATAGTAAGTGCATTGTGTCTTTGACGGTACGCAATGCGTTCTCTAGTTCCTGAGGGGTGCTTGCACATAGTATATTTTTGCACAATACTGCCGAAGTATGGGTTTTTAATGTATCACGTGTTGTGCGTGTCATGTGCATCCTTTTCTATAGCAATAACAGCATCAATAATACACTCTGTAAGAATACCAAACAGTACATGCGTAAGTTCTAGCAGTTTCAGACTGATAGCCTCTACACCCAGAGCTACTGGCTCACACTCATTTTTACGTGCTGTAATAGTTTGAAGTGCACCTGTAAGCTCGCACAAAAATGTAAGTCGTTCTTCCGTTACCAACGCACGTATGTCTTCAATTCGTTTCTCATCAAGCATTATCTTGCCCCTCCACTACTGTTATTATCATTTTAATATGTTCCCGTGTACCGTTAAACAACTTGTCAACAAGTAACAGTATATTTGCCATTGCCGTGTCTGTGGCAAGTGCTATAATATCACATTCACTTCTATCCTCACGTATAGGCTTAAATGCTGCTTCTATGGCAGTTAAAAGTCTACTCTTTTCCTCGGCTAGTGCATCTAGCACTACCTCCTGTATTTTCGCTGTGTTCATTTATTACCTCCTTATTTGATGTTGTATTCTGTAACATAGTGTCATCTTGTGCTATAACTATGCATACTGGTAAAGGTGCTTCCGCACCTACTAATTCCCCATCCTTATCAATCCCCAGTCTAAGCGCAAACACCATTAGGATGGTATCTCATCTGCAACTACGGTCTCATTAAGGATTAATTTTCGTAGGTAATGTTCTGCCTTTTTCAGGTCTTTTATCCCGTCCTTTTCATTGTATCGCAATAGGTACTTTAAAACGTTACCGGCATAAAAATTAAGCCTATACTCATCTACAATGTCCCATGGCTGTATAGCGTGACGCGCGTAGTGGGTACCACCTATTTGGTGTAGTCTTATGTCGCTATCATTGTTTTCTGGTTGTGGTGGTACTTCTTCGTCACAGTCGCCAAACCACATTATGGTTTTAACATGTTCATCGTTCGTATCCAGCCCATGCTCTATGAGCAATCTCATAATACCATCATTGTGCGTCAAATGTGCAGCGGTTCTACCATCTGGAGTAGTAGCATGTACGTAGCTACTGTTTCCTGCTAATCTTTGTGCAACATACTTTTTATTTCCGTAACGCAGTGCATGTACAAGCTCGCGGTCTAGCTGTGTGCATGTTGGTGTTTCCTCCAGAGCGTAACATCTTCACTGGTATTTTGTACAAGGGACGTAGTTGTCACCTTAAAAGATATGTCGGCATACTCCCATGTTGCGTAATATGTATAATTACCATCATGCATGGTATACACATCGCATAGTTCTTTATTATCATATGTGTATGCTTTAGTGTGATAATATTTCGCAAATTCATCCATATTTACCCCTTTGTATTTTTAATTTAACTATAACTCGGCACCATATTTTCTTAATACCGTACAAACTATTGTCATCCCCATGTGCCATCGCAAATTGTAAAGCATTTGCCCCATCACTAGTAGTCGCATGTATTAAGTAATGATTACGTCTTAGCCTGCCACGCATGTACTTTGTGTACCCAAGATTTATTGCTCTTAAGAAGTCAGTGTCTAGCCTTGCACATATAGGTACTACACGTGTCGGTGCAATTCTGTCATATTTGCCTACCACTATCCCTGCACATTCTAATGTTTCTTGTACTCTGTGGCTGTCTGGTACACTAAAAGGGAATTTCCAATTAGTCCTGTGTGCCGTTTCCCATACCGTAATAAACGTGTACGTGCCATCGTCCTCAACCCTATACACATCCCCATACTCGTCTATGTGTATTGCGTCCATGTACTCTGTACCTTCTGTGTACACGTAGTCTATATACTCTTTCATTTTGTCCCTTTATAATAGTTACCAATCAGCAAGGATATTTTTAATTTCCTTGCACCTAGTGTGCTTCTGCCCAGTTTGTTCCTGTCTTTGTCTCACCTAGATAGGTACAACGCATACCCATGTAAGCACTGTGTCAGCATAGTTCTTATTCATTGCTGCGACTATCTCATCCACATGTTTATTTTTTGCTATACATGCCAGTTCATCATACACTGTTGCCTGTATCCTATAGTCGCTTAAAGGGTTTTAAATGCTTTAGTTTTTCCCGTAACAACATAGTGTTAACTTTCATGGCTTCTGCCCCTATCCCCTGACAGTGGTAGTTTAGTGCCACATGCAACGATGTTGCTGGTATTTTACGCCCTAGGGGGGTTATTGCGTATCCTTTTGATTGTACATCGTTGGTTAGCTTCTTAACCAGCTCTGCCAAACCATCTGTGTTTTTTATTAGTTTCTGCTGTAAAGCCCTACCGTACAGGCAACAAACTGCCAATCTTTCTGTGAATGGTACCAGTAATTTATCCTGTAATGGGTAAAGCTGCTGCCCATTTATGACTATTTTCCTACGCCCTAGTTTGCCTAGTGTGGCATTTAGCTCGTACGGTGTGTAGTCTGTGAACTCTACTTTTGTCTGTTCCAGTGTTGTGTACCCTGTTAATGTTTCAGAAGACCCATACAGAAATCCAAATGTTATACTTTTAGCTTGTTGCCTAGGTACCCCTAGAATTTTGGCATTTAACGAGTGTACATCCGTACCTAGTTTAGAGTCACCAGATAGTATTATGTTATAGTATTTACCATCATCATAAGGGTATAGTAGTTCTGCCAGATTGATTAGTTCCTGTTGCGAAAAGTCAGTATCAATAAATGTCCAGCCTTTAGGTGCTTCGAATAGTTCTCTAAACTCCTTATCTTTTGGTACATTGTTCATGTTTATAGCACTACATGAATACCTTCCCGTCACAGCCCCATTTGTATTTATGTTGAAAGTGACAACACTGTCTTGTCTGACATTCTTAAGAATAGCAGCTTTACCACCTTCCAGTTGTGATATTGCCTTGGACAGTTTTAGATACTCTTTTAACAGTACTCCAGCAGGTATGTCCATAGTTTCTAGTGCCTCTGCACTTACACTAGGTCTACCAGTCTTTGTGTAGTATGGGAACTCATAGTTGTAATTGTCCCGTAAACGCTTAACAATCTGCTGTCTGGAAGTAGGCTTAAACGCCTCATACTTTAAATTGTTTTTGCCCCCATAGTCAGTAGTAGTTATCATTCGCATTGGTATATCAAACCATTTGTACATTGATTTTTTTGGTAGTTTCCATGTATTCTTTCTAATATCCCACAAAAGCTGGTTTATACGTCTTAACGGTACTCTGTTTTTGTCTATATACCTCGTATTCTCTAAGTACTTTTTACGTATATATGGTCTTGCCCTAATAGGTTCTTCTTCTCCGTCCTTTACAAGTATAGGTCTAAATGTTTCCTGTAATTTACGAAATAAAGTATCAGCCCTGAACTTCATACTTATGAACAGCTCTCTCCCTTTTGCATGGTTAATATACATACCACAAGCTTCCTGTATAGCCACGCTTTCGGCTGCTGCATTTTCTACAAACATAACGTCATCTGATGGGAATAAATCGTCCGTTTTAATGGCGTCAAATAGTTTTTTAGTTACTTCCACATCTTGTTTACAGTACTCAATCATAGCTTCTGTTAGTGCAGAGAAATCATCAAAGGACTGCTTATACTCTCCCAGTCTGTAACCAAACGACGCTAGGCTACGAAGACCTACTTTCATACTCTTTGGTCTTATTTGGGCAGTTACACCTTCCGCTGTTTCGCTATCTTCGGTATCTTCAACCTCATCATCCGTGTCGTCTGTTGTATCTATACTACCCAACTGTGCCAGTTGTGTAATAACGGCATCAGCCTCTTGTTTAGCTGTTATTTTAGCCAATCTGGCTAGTAGCTTATTTTTTATCTGGTTATCCAAATCAACTAGGTATTTTTTACTGTATAACATTGAACTTATTATGTATGTATCCCGTAAGGTCTTATTCTTAAGTGCATTGTTATACAGATTATTTATAACAACAGCATCAAACTTTACTATGTTGTGCCCTACTACAATGTCATCGTCCTGTATTGTGTCAAGCCCTTCTTGTATCGTACCTGTCACACCTTGTAACTTTTTATTAGCATAGCATTTAACAGGTAGGTCATCTATTTTTATTGCTACACAGTATATAGTAGTTACACCGTAAGCCCCATAGTTGTCCATTAAAGGTGTTTCTATGTCAATGACAACTGTTCTCTTTGTCTCCATTTTACTGCCTTGTAATATACTAAATTTCTATTTACTACCCTTTAGTAATAAACATGGTGTGCCTTTGTAACATCATATTCGATAGGGGTGTTATTGTAGTCTAGCACAGAGTAACCATGACACCATATATATCCGCAGTCCTCATCCGTATAAGAATATACGGTACTGTCCTCATCTATAAAAAAGTTACCATCCACACAAAGTACTCCGTCCTTATCTACAACATACCCCATATCTGTTGTTATTTCCATAAGCCCAATTTCATCAGTTATGTCGTCGTAATCATATTCCCTTTCTGTAGTAGTAGTATCCCACAGAGCATAATTATTATATGCCCCCCATCTACTTCCAGCTTTGGTGTTATAGGTATACTTCTTAGCAGTATACTTAAACACTTCTGTACCCGATGCAGCAATTAAGTTTTTAACCTTATGTATGTTACCAGCTAGCACATCTAAGTCAACATATTCGCCTTTTGTGTGTTGGTTGTAATAGCCGCATGAAAGATTTACTGCTGCCAATTTTAAAACCGGTGCTATAATTGATATGTCAGAGAATGTACCATGTCGTTCTTTGAACCCATTAGCCACTATGAATGATGTGAATTTTTTATTGTCACAGTTATAGAATACAGCATCATTGGCATTTGCCCTATCAAGTTCAATAATGTAGTTTATTCCCGACATATTACCTTTATACTTTGTAAACTTTGTAGCACCTATACCGCCTACTTCCTCATCCTCACAAAACAGAACTGAGCATTTATGTGTTTTTATTATTTCCAGTATCATGTGTACACCACATCTATCGTCCCCACCAATTCCCTCAGGTGACATCATAATATTCTTCCTGTGCCCACCATAACAGATATGTGATATGCGGGATGAATGTACTGTATCTAAGTGTGCGACTAATAGTACTGGTGTTGTACCTTTAGCAAATAAAAACCCATCAGCATTAACAGTTGAATACCCTTGAGAGGTTAATTCCCTGTTTAGTTGTTTCTTTAATTCTTTCTGTCCTAGTCTAAATATACTTTCAAATTCCATTTAATTTCCTTTTTATGTGTGTATTGTGGTACTCTTGGCTTCTTGCCTAGTAGCTATTAATTTCTTGGCACAATAACGGCACAATGCCCCCCCACTTTCACCCACCTCAGAGCTAATAATATCTGTATTAAAAAACAAATAACATGCACTACAATAAAAATACTTGTCCTTGCAGCATTGTTGACATATGACTATTCTGTCCCCCCCTGTAGAGATAGCATCTACTGGCTCTCTAGTGTATCCATCACACTCGTAACAATCATACCTGCAATCTGGACAATAGTACTCGTCATCTATCTCAACTAATTCCTCCCCATCGTAATCCCCACCACAGCTGCAACACGTCGCACCCCAGTCATCATCACATGACGCACACAGTAAACTTTTCTGCCTATCCCTGTAAGTGTAGCCACAGTACACACATATAGGTGCATGCCCTACATACATCGTATCAGTGGCGCATTCTTTTAATGTTGAACTTGTAGTTACCGAACTGTTACTTTCGTAATCTGCATAGTGTGCCGAGTCACGAACACTTGCCGCCCTACCAACTACCAAAGGCGCAGTGTCCCATAAATTAGGCACATCCAAGCATGCAGATATAATACCCTGCACAATCGCTCTGTATTGTTGCCTCGTTCCTGAATTACATGAATTACTAGGGTATAGCCTATTTTGTACTATAGTATTTTTGGTGTAGTAAAATACCTGTCTGTCTATTTTAGGGCTATGACAACATCGGTGTGTGGGAGTATCTGTACTAAGTGTATAAAAAATCATAGTTACTTTATCCAGCATGTACGATAGTGTTCCAGCTTTATAGCAACCTGATGAACCATCGCGGCTTATATTATGACAACTAGACCAACTATTACCATTTGACATTAATAAGTAATCTATAGGGTTTATGGATAGTACTGCTGGACGGGTTATACACAATGGGTTTAGATTATCGGCTATAGCAGCAAATAGTCTATTGTATACCGATTTTTCGGTACCATACCTATCCGCCTCTGTACCTAACATTTCAGGAACACCTAGTTCTTTAAATATAGCACCTAGTACCCTTGAATACTTTTTACCCACCACCATATCGGTCTTAATACCAAAAGGCTCCATAGTCTTTTTTATGATTACAATTAGGTCGGATGTCAGGTGTGTTTCTGGTGTTATAAGTCTTAGTTCTATTATTGCCCTGATAGCCCTAGTAATACCAGTTCGGTCTTTCTGCTCGGCCAAATTTACCCTGTCTGCCATCTGCGATAGTTGCGTACTAAAAAGACCCATATCTATTCGTTCGCTGATAGCTACTTCCCGTATCACGCATAACTCGTCCTCATTCCAGTTAGGGTGCTTTCGTAGTAGTGCTAGTATACCTGCTTTATTTTTAAACCATGTGTTTACTACATTGGTAACCGCCTCGGGCGTGAACGATATTTCATTGTCGTCCAATACATCACACACGTCTGTTATAATACTATCTTTTTTATTTTGCTCCATGTTGCCTTCTTAATTTTTTAAATTCCAACTGCTAGTGTAGACAGCCAGTACAATACGCAGAACCTCTACGGTATACTAGAGAATTACAAGAGACCCTAGTACCACATACACTACACGCACTTATACGCCGTCTATAGCATACCCCACAAATTAGCCTGTTAGGTGTAAAAGTATAACTCCCGCCACACATAATGCATTTAGAGATGGCCCCTATAGTTAGTTTCTTAACTGGTATAGTTGCCATGTTGGTAGACAAATGGGCGTAATTGCGTAGGTAGTCTGCATAGTGTGCAGAGCCCTCAGTAGTAGTAACAAGCTTCTCAGTGTCCCCTTTTATATTTGTCCACTGTCCTATATGCATAGTACACATACTAAGTATACTTTGTACGGCATCTCTCAAATCTTTAAGCTCATTAGCGTATCTTACATTAGGGTAAATTTTACTTTGTAGTAGTACCCCGTCCGAGTAAAAAAACATTTGTCTGCCTATCTTTGGGCAGCTATGTATTACCACATTATCCTCTTGTACGGCTATATAATAAAGCACCATAGATACTTTATCCAACATGTATGATAGTGTCCCACCACAGTATTCCCCATTACTACGCTTTTTACTTATACTATGACAACTAGACCAACTATTACCATTTGACATTAATAAGTAATCTGAAGGGTGTAAGGATAACAACATAGTGTTTTTGGCCTGTGGTGGGTTTAGACTGTCTGAAAGAGACGCAAATATTTTATTGTATTGTGTACTACCTATTTGCTCTGGTAAATTTATTGCTTTAAATATATCGGAAAGTACCCTTGTATACTTCCTACCTAGCACAATATTAATTTTCTTACCCAAAAAACTAACTAACTCTCCCAATTCACGGTGTAAATTAGAATCCACAATAGTAGCTGTAAATTTAAAATTCAAAAGACGAGATAGTATCCTGCATGAATGTGTATCCTTCTCTGTTTTCTCATCTATGTGTGCCCGTAGTGAGGACACATAATGGTTGACCACTCCAATGTTTACCTTCGGTGCCACTGTGATTTCGAACTTTACTGCTAGTAGTTTTTCATCCCACATAGGGTGCCTGCGTAGTGTATTTAGTAATTCGCTCTTAGCATCCGCCCATTCATTTACTATTGTAGTCACACCTAGTGTTTTACATGGTCTGTTCGCATTATCTAATGTTATTATTACCTGTTTGGTAATTCTTTTTTTTTGTTCCTCGTTCATGTATACACCATCTAATTCTTTACATAGTAAGAATGTGTTGTAACACTCTTATAACTAATGCTAGGAACCATACACTAAAACCCACACTAGTTAGTACCAGCACTACCTTTACAAATTTTTCCATTTCAATCCCCTTCCTTTTTTTCTTTTGTATAATTTTAGTAAATAGTACATCTCCGTTTTGTGCACCAACTGTATATGTACCGTATAGGTCTCCCCTATCGTACTTATACTGTAGCTTAAGTGGACCATTGTCGTGGTATTTGTACCATATACCATCTCTGGCACCATGAAAATAAAAGCCCTCTTGTTTTTTTACCCCTGACATATAATACTCTGTATATGGTCCGTTTTGCTTGCCATTGGTGTAAGTGCACTCTATATATCTTACATTAGGTCTGTGATAAGATACATACAAGCCATGACGGTCTCCCGCAAGAAAATTACTTATAAGCAACACCTCACCATTGTAGTCATGTATAGTATACTTACCTGTCTTTAGCTTATCTACTATGTTGTAAACCAGTACTTCTCCATTATTCTCACATGTTATTACCATGCCATTTTCATTAAATATAGTGTCGGCATCGTAGTCATCATATACATCTAGTTTGTAACGCCTAGCTATTGCATATATAATTTCGTATTCTTTAGTGGCAAGGCTCACGTTTAGTACACACTGTGTTACCCAGTTGACACGGGCATCTAATGCACAGATTATGCTCTCACAGTGGGAATGCTTACTTTCCGAATTCATATTTATCCTTTTCCACGGTACTGTTTAATTGTTTAATTATCGCTATTAATTTTGTACCGACTACCTGTTCTATAATTTTACACGTCCTGTCATTACCATGAGTAAATGCCGCTGTAACAACTGTTAAACCCTTTGAACGTACAAATAGGTCCGCTCCTGCCTTTATTAGTAATTCTACTATATCGCTCCTATGCATAACACAAGCCTCGTGTAAAGGCGTAGTACCTCTGGTACCAAGCCCATTTACATCTACCCCGTTTACAATTAGGTTCTCTACTTCTTTTATATCATCGTCACTGATAGCAGTGTGTAATCTATCTAACATCTGTGTACGCTCCTATTTTTCTTACTGCCCCTGTCTGGCCGGTTGGTTCCACCATAAAGACAATAACTGTTAGCCCTTTTAAATTGGCTGTTTGAATCATGTGCTGTGTGCCCCTGCTTTTACCGTCCCAAAAAGCCACTAGCATATCTGCATATTTGGCCATTTCGGCATTTCTAATATACCCTGCTGCCTTGCCCAACCTGTCCCATTCTGCTGGAAATATTTGTAAAGGGTAGCCTTTCTCTCTTGCATATTGCTCCCCTAGCTTATCTACACCACGTGCATTACCCGATACAATCTCCACATCTTTTATACCTTTTTCATTGAATAATTTATCAAGGTTTTCTTTAATAACATTGTAACTAGTAACTGTTCTACTACCCGCAACAATAATTTTAGTCGTCATCAGTACCCTCCGCTGGTAATGTTACCTCTCCATTTTTGTAATATGCGCTAGTAAGTAAGTCCCAATTGCTAGACCAAGTACTAGCATACCCATCCCTTACACCGTGTACATAGTCGACATATAGTTTTGGTACGCCCGTATCGTAGTACTCTATGTATGCCCCATGTAGTTGGTCATCTTTGTAATTACAACTATACACTATATCCCTGTATGGTGCGTACCCTATGCATAACCCTTCACGTTTTCCATTTTCAAAGTTTGTTATACGTTGTATGTTATTTTCGGTACTGGTTTTACCCCCATACCATACCATCTCAATCCCGACCTTATTACCATGCTTAAAATTAACACTATGCGCTTTAGATGCATTAGTGTAGAATGTTGTATACAGCCCATGAAGGTTATCGTATGCATATGTGCTCTCTTTTGCCACTATGCCGTTAGAATGCCACTCTTTATGGCTACCATGCTTTTTGCCTTCTTTAAACTCTGTTTTAGATACAATCTCGCCTCCTACATCACACAGTTCTAATATACCGTCTATTTCACCATTTTTAACGCTGTACCTGCTCTTTATCTCGCACGAGCTGTAAAATGTTATAGCTTTTCCGTTTTTAATTACCGGCATATTACATTCTATAATCCGTTTTGTACGCAATGTTGGTGCTATACCTCTGATTACGTCAAGCGCACGTATATAGTCGTTATTCTGTACAGCTCGTTGTAATTGGTGGTAAACCGCATATTCTACATTTTTTTCTTTACACTCTTTTAGTATTTTATTTACCACTTCCGGTATTGTTGGTTTTGATAGTATATACTGTACGGGAATAATCTCTTCCACGCTACTGTACGTTACTGCATACTCCAGTTTGCCATGATTGTAAAATAATGTGTGTAGTGCATTACTGTATGCCTCATACTCATAGAACATCCCGTCCTTTACACCTTCTACATAATTACCTTCATATGCTAATTTACCACCCTCAAAGTATTGCTTAAACTCCCCATGTACTTTCCCACCCTTAAGAGTGTAAAATGTGTATGCTCTGTGCTTACTGTCGTATCCTACAGCCTTGCCGTTTTGTATTATGTCTAAATAAGTACCAAATGTAATACCCATTTCAAGTAACAAGTTAATTTCTGCTCTAGCTATTTCAAGCACACCTTCAATGTCCCCATTACCGAACAGTTCTAATGCTACCGTGTACTGTGCACAGTGTAGTCCTCTTTCATCACATTCAGTTAGTACTTTTTGTATTAGGTTATTCATTTTATACCCCCCTATTTTGTACTAGCACAGTGTGTCATCCTCATACCAGCATTTACTCCCTACTACTTCTACACCTTTCTTAAAGTTGACACTACCCTTAAATTGCCCACTACTGTACCATAGTTCTGACAGCCCATTTACCTTTCCTTTTTCATATGTACGCCTTGACGCCATATTGCCATTCTCGTACCATGATTCGACTATACCTGTAAGTTTGCCATTTTTATAACAACCTACCGACTCTAGTTGTCCATTTCTGTACCACTCCTTGCGTATACCCACCAGCTTACCCTTTGTATACGTACATTTAACGGCCAATTGTCCATTATCATACCATGCTTCGGCCTCACCTGTAGCCATACCATTTTTGTATACCCGCCTATGGGATAGGTGTCCGTTCATATGCCAGTACCTACATATACCTTTTCGTTTGCCTTTGTAGAATGTCTCCGCGGAGGATGTCTGGTTATTTTTGTATACATGCCTGACTTCCCCGTGTAATTCACCGTCTACATAGTCAGCACTATACATTACACCATTATGTAATATTGTGTGTGCATGGCCATTAGAAAGTACATCTTTATACTTCTCATAAATATTAGCACTCCTCAGCCATGGTATATTAGCTCTTGCCACACATAGTACAAGCATGTAATCTCCACTCTTATAGTGTTTTAAAGCCATTGTATACTGCGCTGGACATGCATTTGCTTTCTTGCAGTCTTTTAGCAACCCATAAATGTATTCTCTCATATGTTTATCCTATAATTTAATAACTGTAGTACTAAAACTACAGTACTTGTTTAACTGGCTTTAAAATTGTATATTGGACGCAGTATACTTGTATGTGTTATAACATCTTTTATACTGTCGCAGATTTGCTGCATAGGCTTATACGCAAACGGGCCCTCATCCACTGTGTCACAATTTAAAGATGTAGTAAATATGCCCTCCATGCTTTCTTCTAGGTCTGTAAGTGTAAATGTTGCTTTAGCCTTACTTCTGCTTATTACCCTGCCAGCCCCATGTGGTGCGGAGTTATTCCAGTCAGCATTGCCTGTGCCCAGTCCAAGAATACAACCGTCACGCATATTCAAAGGTATTAGTACTGGTTCTCTATGATTTGCACGTATAGCCCCCTTACGTACTATATTAGTCTCTGTATCTACATAGTTATGTATGTTGGTAAAGTTACTAAGTAAAAGCATATCCTCAGCCACGCCTAAGTAGTCCGTTAATATCCTACTAGTTATTGTTTTTCTGTTTAAATCTGCATACTGTATACATATGTTCATATCATGCAAGTAATCTTCTCTGTCCTGCTTCTCAATATAGGCTAAATCTTCTGGTATATTTACCTTGTTAGCTTTTATTTTGGCAAGTTCTGTATTAATCTCACTATGTCTGTTCTCGCTCGTCAGCTTGGCAATCATGGCGTTTATCTCCACAGTTGCGCTATTACAATGTGCTATTGCTTTCTTCTGGTATATCTCTGCAACTTGCTTCCCAAGTCCCCTAGAACCTGTGTGTACAATTAGGCAGAAGCTACCACTTGTGTTTACACATACTTCTATAAAGTGATTACCACCACCTAGTGTACCTATACTCTTTTGTATCCTATCTGTGTGTGTTAGTGCACTGTAACATCTTAACTGTGTCAAATCAAAGTCGCTTATAGCCTTAGTATGTACATTGTACCCGCTTGGTATAAGTCTTCTAACTATAGTGTCAA
This sequence comes from Hesperophylax consimilis, assembly GCF_061612785.1. Taxonomy (NCBI): domain Eukaryota; kingdom Metazoa; phylum Arthropoda; class Insecta; order Trichoptera; family Limnephilidae; genus Hesperophylax; species Hesperophylax consimilis. The sequence continues at coordinate 24,501 of NW_028301434.1, read as the reverse complement.
ACCTGTATGGTTCTACTATAACATTACCCAGTAGTGTCACGTGTACACCACACCCAATATCAACCCCAACAATGTTAGGTATAACCTTATCCCCTAAGTCGCCTGTAAAACCAATCACACATCCCTTACCAGCGTGAACATCTGGCATTATGCGTATCTTACTCCCGCTAAACGCTTCTTGTTGTAGTATTCTATTTATTTGTGTAAGTGCTTCTGGTTCTATTGTTTCTGCAAATATTTTTAAATCCTGTCCTGTGTCTTTCATTTGCTACCCTTTAATCTAGTGTATTAGCTCAATACTATAATTACCATTCTCTACAGGTTGGTCGTTAATAGTTTCTAGGCCTGCCCCGTATTTGTTTAGTTCGGCTATTACCTCCGCCTCGTTACCTCTAGACCGTGACTCGATATAGCTAAATTCTACTCTGAATAATAGCTTTTCACCTACAACTTCATATACTCTTATTGTCCTATTTATTTTAGTACTATAGTTAAATTTCTTTGTATAGTAAAATCTCTGCATTTTATTTTCCTTTTTTCAATAGGGGTAATAAGGCCTTTATTTTGTTTTTTACACGCCCCCAATAACTTTCTTCCCAATTGACAGATTCTACAACTTTGACCAGAATACCATTATTATATATATATTTTCTAGGTCGAATATCATTCGCATCCTGCACTTCACACCTACCATGCATCTTACCGTGTTTGTTATCACATAGCAGATACAGCCTGCCACTATAATCCCATTTCATAAGAATACCATGTATTTCATCGTTTTTGTAGTTCCCCTCTGATGCCCGCTCACCGTTATAATGGTATGTTCTCCCATTACCTTCTAGCTTGCCATTTGCATATGTAGCGGTAGACGCCAATAAGCCTGTAGTTTCCCATTTCTCACATATACCATGCAGTTTACCACCTTTATATGTGTGCACATGCCATTTTTTACCATCCTTATACCAGCTATTATATGGTCCTTCTAACCGTCCATTTACATAGTTGCTTTCGTTGCATAGTTGACCATTTGCATACCAGCTATTAGCTACACCATGTATAACACCTCTGTTGTAGTACCATTTGCTAATCCTGACACCCTCGTTATCCCAAGCCTCGAACATACCGTCTCGGTTACCATCTACATAGTTGAATTTAATCTTTAGTTTACCGTTAGAGTGATAGCTACACGCCATACCGTTGTCAAGTATTGCTTTGTGCTTGTCGTAAATCTTAATACCCTTACACCAGAGCACATCTCCACGGAATAGTCCAAGAGTCATCTCATACTCACCATTTTTAAAATGTGCTAAGGCTAGGTCATACCATTCCGTATTTCTTCTGTAGCGTTCGCAATCTTCTAGTAGGGTTTCTGCGTGTCGTTTTAGCAGTATTGTCGTTTTCATTACCTTCCTTTGTGTTCTTCAAAACTATTACGAGCTCTGATTACTGCAGATTTTGTGTGCAATACCTAACTCTTGTAGTTCCTCGCTATATTTAGAAGCCTCCTCATAGATAGTAAACCAAATAGTCTCTTTAGTTTCATAAACATACACAATGTATATATAATCCCTAGTATCCCCGAAATTCGTCATATCTAATTCATACTCGTCTTGCTCTTGTTCCATTTGTTTCCCCTTAAGCGTATATACTAATTGCAGTACCATTGTTAAAAATAATTGTGTTTTTTACTTCACCATCTTCAAAATAAGTTATGCATGCATCATTTTTATTACCGTAGTAGTAGTTACATACTTCGGACAACCCACCATGGTCGTACCACTTTTCGCATTTACCGTGCATCCTGCCCCTAAAAAGCTCATATTTTTCTGCTAGTTGCCCATTTGGGTGCCATTGTTCATGTATACCCTCACCCCTACCGTTTAGACAGTTATACCTCAACAACATTTGCCCATCCCTATACCACTCTTCTACTACCCCGTCCATGTGCCCCAACTTGTAGGTGCTTCTGCTTTTTAACTGTCCGTTTGTGTACCACGCCTCTGCTGGCCCATCTGTTGTGTTGTTTTTGAAGCTATGCCTATATGCGAGTTGCCCATCTTCAAACCATTCCTCGTACAGTCCTACCTTGTACCCTTCTTTCTCGGTATACCTCTTATGTAGTTGCCCATTTTTGTACCAGAACTCCACTAAGCCATGAGTACGCCCTCTTTTCAGTGTAAACCTGCATGCTAACTTACCGTCGCGGTGTAGAATACATGCCATACCATTAGCTAACCTACCTTCATACTTTTCATAAATGGACGCCACATATAACCATTCATTATGTGCACGTACTACACACAAGACATTCTCATAGTCTTCTTTTTCGAAAAACCTTAAAGCGTCAACATAAGCGTCTGGGTACATTCCGGCATCTTTACAATCTCTTAGTAAATTCTCTACATATGTTTTCATTTTTTAATACCTACCCATTAAATACCTGTTTCATATAAACCATCTATTTTTCCATTTTTATAATTACATCTATAGCTTAATTGTCCGTTTTCATGCCAAGTCTCACACAACCCATCTTTTTTACCATTTTTAAAATTATAGTTATATCTTAATTGTCCATTTGCATACCGAGTTTCACATAAACCCTCTTTTTCGTTATTTTTAAAATTACATCTACTTTCTAATTGACCATATTCGTACCAAGTTTCATACAATCCATCTATTTCCCCATTTTTATAATTACCTCTATAGCTTAATTGTCCATATTCATACCAAGCTTCACATAAACCATCTATTTCACCATTTTTATAATTATATCTATAGCGTAATTGCCCATTTCTATACCATCTACAAGCAAAACCTTCTGCAAGACTATCTTTATATTTTTCAAAAATACCTTTATCTTTAAGCCAGTCGTTATTATATCTAGCCACACAAAGTACCTTTTCATATTCACCTTTTTTATAAAATTCAAAGGCTTTTATATATTCTGATACACATGCATTAGCTTCTTTACAATCTTTTAATAACTTCCCTAAATATGTTTTTCATTTTTAACTCTTTTAGTAAATTCTCTATATATGTTTTCATTTTTAACTCTTTTTATTTAATCATCCTGAGTGGTTGTCTGTACTATAAAGACAATAACTGTTAGCCCTTTTTTAAATTAGCTACTTGTGTGTACTCCAACTAAAGTATAAAAACCGTCTTCATCCCAAGCTTCATACAATCCATCTCTTTCCCCATTTTTGTAGTTACCTCTACTCTTTAATTGCCCATTTGCATACCAAGCTTCATGTAATCCATCTAGTTCGTTATTTTTATAATTACCTCTATAGCTTAATTGTCCATTTTCATACCATCCACAAGCAAAACCATCAGAAAGCTTATCTTTATATTTTTCAAAAATACCTTTATCTTTAAGCCAATTGTTATTATATCTAGCCACACACAGTACATTTTCATATTCACTTTTTTTATAAAATTCAAAGGCTTTTTTATATTCTGATGTGCACGCATTAGCATCTTTACAATCTCTTAGTAAATTCTCTACATATGTTTTCATTTTTCTAACTCCTTTTGTTATATATGCTCTTTAAGATATTAATACTTAAAACTCCATAATATTTCCTCATTTTTATAATTACATCTATATCTTAATTGTCCGTTTTCATGCCAAGTTTCATATAAACCATCTATTTTTCCATTTTTGTAATTACGCCTACTCCCTAGTTGTCCATTTTCATGCCAAATTTCGTATAAGCCATCTCTTTCACCATCTTTATAGTTTACATCTGCTCTCTAATTGCCCGTTTATATACCAAGTTTCATATAAACCATCTATTTTATCATTTTTAAAATTATAGCTATATCTTAATTGCCCATTTCCGTACCATTTACAAGCAGAACCCCCAGAAAGACTATCTTTATATTTTTTAAAAATACCTTTATCTTTAAGCCAATTGTTATTATATCTAGCAACACAAAGTACATTTTCATATTCACCTTTTTTATAAAATTCAAAGGCTTGTTTATACTCTGCTTTACATGCATTAGCATCTTTACAATCTCTTAGTAAATTCTCTACATATGTTTTCATTTTTAACTCTTTTTATTAATCATCCTCTATCCCATCTGTCGCATACCAAATTTTTACACATCTGCCAATTAAGGCCCCTTGTTTATATTTATAGTGCTTATGTAAGGTACCATCTTCATGCCATGCTTTATATGTTCCTGTTAAGTAACCTTCTTTATACCCGCAGCTTATATGGACCCTACCATTAGCGTACCGCTCTATAAACTTACCATGTAACTTACCGTTTTTTGTAGTAGCAGTGTGTTAGTGGGAATGTACTATAGAAGTATTCTTTAAATTCCCCATGCAGTTTACCTCCCTTATAGTTACATAATTGTACAGGCCTACCATTGGAAGTAAACTGCGTATATATGCCTTCAATTTTACCTCGTATTAATGTATATCTTGTTATCTCACCATCATGGTCTTTAATGTATGCTTCGCCAGTACCTAGGAAGTCTCTGTATCTATAATAAATTCCTACCTCATCTAGTAACGCCCTCTGCGCTCTTGCAACACTGAATACACCTACATAATCTTCTTTCTTAAAGAACTCCGTGGCGACTTCATATTGATAACCTCCCACTCTCCAGTCGGCTTTATATTTACCCCATTGTTTTAATAACGCACTTGTTGTTTTTTTCATTAAACTTTTACTCAATGTATTCCTTTATCCGTTCTATAAACTTTACCATGTAATTCGTTCAATATTAGTGGCATTTGTTATGTCAGCCTCGAAATCCTACCTTCCCATTTCTCCACACTACTAGCGATAAATCACTGCTGTAGTATCCGTTTTGAATATCATAGCAAGGTATAAAATATTTAGAACCATCTTTGGCTTTTAGCTTAATACCTAAGCCATCCTCCAATTCATAATTATTCTCTATATCATCATCAAACTCTACGGCTGCTATTGCCATGGGTTTACCTGTTGTAGGGTTAACATTATATTTAAGAATGTAAGGAAAGTCTGCATATACCTCTTCACAACAGTCCTGTCTATGGTAACAGCCTAATACTGTGCCATTGCTAAATGTAATACCTTCACTTGTCACACTAGTTATTTTAATCATTAATCTCTCCTCTATAGTCCTCTATACTACCCATACTGTCCAATTGTTCTCCTTTAAATTTAACCTATCACCTATATCTTACTGTCTTGGCTGCTTTCGATATATCCAGTGTCACCTTGGTACCATTTTTGGTTATAATCAGTGCTAAATCGCTACTGTAGTACCCATTCTGCTCATCATAGCACGGTATAAAGAACTTAGCCCCATTTTCAGCCTTAATGGTGAATCCCATCTGGTATACAGTCTCTATATTGTTTGCAATGTCGACATTAAACTCAACCTCGTAAATATTTAATTTCCCGCCTGTAATAGGGCATAGGTTATAATCCCTAAGTGCATTAAAGTCTGCATATACATTTTCACAACAGTCCTGTTTATGGTAATATTTTACACTAGTGTTGTTGTCAAATACAATTCTATTCCCAAGTATCACTGCTATCCGCATATTGCTTTCCTTTACTATTCTTTATCGTCCTCAGCGCCTGTCAAACCGCCCCATATATTCATGGATGTTCTGGTGTCTGGTCAAAACAGATACACGCCAACACCTACTATGTCTTTAATAATGCTTTTCATTCTCGCTTGTTATTTCTAGCAGTTAAGTCTTTTTGTTTCTACTTTTGTTTTAAAGTTTTCAGGCGCAACTAGCCAATAATTTGTAAGCTCTTCACAGTCCTTAACAGTCAATGCATAAGGTTTCTGTGCACAGGAGCCATTGATAACCCGTAGCAGGTAACTCTCCACAGTGTGCTGTTTATAATCCACACAAATACTAATTGTGTAATCGCTTGACAATTTGTTTTGTAACACTAACTTATTGTTACCCTTAGAAACTAATCTGAATCTCGGGTAGGTGTCAGCATATAAATTAATTAAGTCCTTTTGTTCCCTATTCACCTATTACCTCTCTCTCATATTCCCTTATAGCCACAGCTTTATCACTCTGTGCGTATACTCTGCAGGTCACTTTTTTGTGCAGGTTAGTATTATCCGCTATCTTTTTAGTGGCTTTAAATATTCTTTGCCATTTTTCTAATGCTGTTTCTTTCACTATGTATGTACTATTCATTTTTATTCCTTTTGTTTTAAAGTACCGTTATAGTACTTTTTAAAATAACAGATAAATAGGCTTTATAGTTTACCTACCTATCTGTTGTTACTTTTTGTAACTGTTTTTGACACTATAGTGTTACCTTTTTACTTCAGCTATACTTTAAATGCCTTCTTTCTGTTTCCTTGCCTCTAGTATCGCCAATAGGTATGCATCCATATTTGCTGTGCTTCTAGCCAATGTTTCATTATATTTATTATCTATGTCATAAATATCTGTCAATTGCTTATAGCATTTTGTTATTTCTGTTTTCTTTGCCAGAAATGCTTTAGGGTTCTTTATTGCCTCTCTTGTTTGTGCTTCGGTGTATATGTCCTCACCTACTAGCATACCTGTTTTAATTCCTTTATACGCATATGCGTACACTGCTTTTGTCATTGCTGGTTTAACACATAAGCCTATTATCGTTACTGCCACTATTGCTACTATTATCATTTTATATCCTGAATTGTATATTGTTTAACATTTTTTAATTTAAAGCTAGGAGGACTTGCAAGTAGGTATAATGATACCAAACAACCAGCACCCATAGCAACCACCATACCCGAAAACGAACCAGCAAATAGATACGCCAGTGCAAACATTATAACACCATCAAACAGTGCATCTAATACTCTTCTTCTTTTTATTTTCCATAGTAATAAACTAAAATTTAAAAAGCATATTACTATTAATATTAATAGTGTACCTAGCATTTAGGTCTCCTTTTATTGTATTGTTCAATACCTTCTACATGTTTTATATGTGCTCTATATATATCACCCAGTTTATTTGTTTTACCCTCACTATCAAGCTTATCGTACATCTTTATAAAATAGTCATACTTTTCCCACTTCATATTCTCTTCCCGTTTACAGCTTAAATAATTGGTTACAGCCTCTACCGCTAGAAATATAGTCGTACCTACCACAAATGTACTAAGCAATATATACAATACTATCTCAGGGGTTGTCATTTGTTTTTCCTTTTATGTTTGTAATAAATAGTAGTAAGCTTAGTATGTATGATATCCAGAGCATCTAAATCAGCTTTGTGCTCTGGTGTCAGTTTTGTATTGTATGTAATTATACCTTCCATCTCATCAAGTAATTGTCCCATTTCATCATCTGCTAATAGTTTTACTTGCATTTTTGAATATGACTTATACCATTCCTCAACCCAAAGATTAAGTAGGTAATTATGCTCAGACGCTTCTTCTACCAGTTGTGCCTTCTCTATTTTTTTTCTCGAAAGCACTACTCTAACTACTGCATACACTATGGCAATAGCTATAAACAATCCTAGTGGGAGTATACTCATTGGTTTGGTCCCACAATATTAGTAAAGACAGTATCTAGTTTTTCATACAGCCTATTCAATGTTTCCAGTATGGCTTTGTTGTCGGGTGTTTGTTCCAACTTGGTAACAAATTCTACTAGGTCTTCTGTGGCATTTATTACATTCGCTATTACTCGCACTTGTGATTCCCCTACTGTATATACTACAAATTCTCGTAGCTTATCATTATTTATATTCTTAGGGTGTTTTTGTTTACTACTCTCCAAATACTGTATTACATCTGATAGTATATCCGCCTTATCAGCGTCCTCGTAGAATTTATCTACTGCTTCCATTACTACTGTTAATTCTTTTGCTACTCTTTTAGTGTACTCTAAGTATATTGTTGTAACTCCCACATATATCAGTAAAACACATACCACACCTATTGCTATTCCTAGCCACATTTTAAATCCTTTATTTGTTGTAGGAGTATATTGCGTACTCTACTATCATTACAGCTACTAAGGTAATTAATATACCAACTATGAATGTTACTACTGGTGATACTTGTACAGGACAAGCAGCTACTGCATCTAATGTTACCATGATGTATCCTTTAAGTTCTGTGATAAATTATATGGTGTATAACTTATGATAAAACTTTAATGCTCTGGTGTGCTCAGAGGTGGTGTATTTGAACGATGGGTTTATTGGTAATGGGAAGACCAAGGGTTTTGGGTGACGATTGATTGTGGTTGATTGTGAGGGGTATTTTTATGTTATTTTAGGGTTTAACGGGTTTTTGTGTCATAACTGTATGGAATGTGTAGTACGCATCTACTTATGCTTTATATGGAGAAGCATCTTACCTAGGATATTTCTACCCTCCGTGGATTTACATCTAGCACAAACACAATTACCCCAGAAGTTATCATGCCAAGTATTTACCTCAACAAGGTCTTTATCTGGTACAACCAATAACCGTTTAAGCAGGGTATCATTTTGGTCAAACTTATAACCAAGTACCTGATACATCCAATTTTTCCTAACATCTTCCCAATCACTACGAAGCGTGATTCTCCTACCCATACTTTTGGCTTCTTGACCAGATATACAGGCAAGAATTTTACTCCTATCCTTATCGGTACAACATTTACCATACTGGAACAGGTGCTCAACACAATTAAATGTAACACCTTTATAGACAATATTACATGGGTACATATTGGATAAAAAGGATAATTCATTTCTGAACTTAATCATTACTACTCCTAACATATAAGTATTAACACCCTTACAGTCCTCATCTGTACATAATGCGAACCGTAATGTGCTTATGTATGTGCAGGTACCTACCCTCATGTATCTTATGGTAAGTCCTAAGGAATAAGCTTACTACACATAGTAGTATGCACCATACACCACATACAATGCACACTACTATATATATATTTATATGGTATCATGGGCATTACACCCATGATACAACTAATTACCATGATAATGGGTCACGACTATCACCACTACGGGCATCATAAGCCAATCTATCCGCTATCATTTTATTTTTATACTTATCGAGAATACTCAGAATCTCTGATGGAATCTCGCCAGTTACATCAACACCACACGCCACCAATAAATCACGAACCAGAGGCTTAATATTAATATCATAATTAGCCTTAACTTTCGTCTTAACCGCAGCCAACTCATAATCCGTTGGGGCCTCGGTGAACATCCCACAATTTACTACTTCTAATACCATCACAACTCCTAATAAGAAATAATTTGAACATACAAGAGTTCCAGATACTCTTATATATTCATAAAAACTTACGATAGTAAGCCAATACCCGTAAACAGTATTGTGCTTACTTCTGTATGTACTACTAAGAAAATATTTCTCCTGAAAGTGTTATTGTCTACCCTCAATATAATGACACTTTTACCCGTCATTGATGGTACACTATACTAATCAGTTGAAATGTCAACGAGTTTCCAATTCGTTGAGTAAACTATCCTTAGATAGCTTAATAAACAAATTAGAGGGTAGGTGTTACCCTACCCATCTGTTAATCAATCACGTTGCAGTGGTGTGTTACCTCTGATGTCCTCTGCTGTCAGAGTACCTCTTGGCAGTGTGGCTACATTTGCAGCACCTAGTTGTTTTAATATATCAGCAAGTAATGTACTGTTTAACACACAATCTATAATTACTTGTTTATATATATCTTGTACAGCAGTTACGTTACCTTCTGTAACACCAATACAATCATGAATAGATGCAATATGAAAAGGAGCTCTACGAACAACTTCTCTTTGCACATATGACTCCACAGAGTGAATAACATGTGCTGCTAGTCCTCTGTTACTTTCTGGTATACCTAGCTCTGTGACGTTGATAGAGACTTTAGCTAACTCTTTAGCGTGGGATGTTAGGTAGTTAGCAGCTACAGTAGAAGTCACTGTTAGGCTAATGTTAACCTTGAAACCATCAGGTAATTCCCAAGCATATACAACCCTATCTGATGATACAAGTGAGTAGATTTGTGACATAGCATTCATAGTCCTAGGTGTTAGGCTAATTATTGCCCTTTTAACATCTTCTGGTGTAAAGCCTAGTTCTCTCAGTGATGTACCATAGTGTATAGAATCCTCATATGTTATTAGTTCATCTACTAGTGAAGCCCCTGTAGCACCATACAATGCCACAATAAATGCTCTCTTAACTGCTCCTCTGTCCAGTTTGATTGGATTACCTTTAGTAACAGATAGGGCCTCTAGTTCTAGTTGCAGCCCTGTGTAGGCATCTTTAGTGTTTGCCAAGCCAGAGTACATACCACCAATCTCATCTGCACACAGTAGTGAATACATTTGTAACCCAGAAGCTTTAGCATCTACCCACACCACAGGTTCGCCATCGATAGTTAGCATACGTTTCTGAAATGAATCACCTTGTATTTTAAGGTAGTTACCAGCATCATACATTCTACCCCTATCATCAAAAGCATGTGGGAAGTGAATAGGTTTACCTTTGAATGTTTCAATCTCCTCAAGTAACTTGTTCCACTCACCTAACATAAATTCTTTAGCTTTATATTTGGTAGCTGTTGTGAACCATTTGTTATGTTTTATGTACTCTTGTAGTATACCTTGTAATGTTACGTCATCTACCAACCTGAATGGTACATTCTGTAATTTATTCAGGGCTGCACATACTTTATCATTTTGTGTGCTAATTGGGTTGAAGCCTTTACTGTTTAGCATAGTTCTACTATTCATATGCGTACCACCAGCACTGTTTGATGTATGTTCTTTACAAACAAAACTAGCACCAGCAGCTCTTACATTCATAGCCCTTTGCCCAATCAGTGGTGCTATAACATCAAAGTACGCCCTAGATAACATAGCACGTTTGATGGTATGTGGTACACCTTTGATAGTCCTAGTTGTAGTATGTATGTGTATTAGTTTTATATAGTTTAGGAACGATAATACACTACAACCTAAACCTAGTTTCAATGCCGTGTTCGATTTAACAGTGTTACCTGATGCGTAGGTGTATTGTTTCTTTGCTAGTTTCTGTCCTAGTTTATAACCTAACGCTCTAAACTCTAATGCCTTTTCCTTTGTTGCCATTATCTCTGTTATTGCTACTGTTATTGCTTTAGGAACACGTACATCCTCCAGTATTGTATTGAAGTTATCTAACTGGTCTTGTGGTATACCTTCTAGACCTCTTAGTGTACTCATACGCCATGTACTATAGTCTGCCATTGTTTGTATCAGGTCTATCATACAACTGTATGTTAATTCTTTAGCAACTATAGCTAATCCTGCTTTTGATAGCCTAAATTCTCTGGCTTGTTGTAATTGAAGTGTTGTCATTGTAAATCCTTTCTGGTTTATTTACATAGTGATTAGAGCCATCTGCGTGGCTCACCATTGAACGAACTGTATCTAGTAGTACAACTAGAAGCCTACAGACAAGATTACGTGTTCTATAGCTATCAGGGCTACTATAATCATTGCCACTATTGCTACTGATTCGACTGGGTATTCTATATGCATTTTATACTCCTTAAGTATAGTTGTGATGGGTTAGACAGAGTGTCAACATTTGCTCAGATAAAAGGGACTCCTTTTTTCTGCTGGAGAGGGGGGATAGGTAAATTTTATTTTACGTTCTCACCCCTCACTGCACAAATACAAAATAATTTTTTATCCCTACGTGACTTAAGCTCGTTCTAAGTTTAATTTAATATCATATATAGAACTATATAAATACAGTTATCGTTATTGTTATAGCTACTGTTACAGTTATTGTTACTATTACTGTTTTAGTTACCGTATCAGTATTGTTACAATGTTGTTATAGTTACCCAATCTAAGAGTATTAGATTAAGTAACTGTTTATAACTACAAACAGTACTGTAAACAATAATATAAACCTAAGTATCTTAGATTAGATAACTATAAACAGTATTGTTAACATTACGGTTTAGTACTATTGATTAATGTTTATAAATAATGCTATAATACACCTTTAACACTTGAGAGGGGTAGTAAATGGAAGATAATTTGAAGTATGATATTGTTGTTAAAAGTTTACCAAAGTCTGTAAGGTCTATGGTTACTGAGGAGTTTGTAGGGAAGTTAAACACTCTTGATAGCAGTGCCGAGACGTCACGTATAATACGGGATAACTTTTTGACTTATGCAAATGTTCTAACATCTGGCAGGTTTAAGATGGACGATTATCTTAGTGCCATTAAGTTTATAACACATAAACTGCTAGGTTGTAATGATATTACGGCGTATATTAAGACATTCCCTGAGAGGTACGAGAGACTAAGCAAGATAGAGGGTAAGACAGACTCTGAAATTGGGTCATATGTCACCAACTACAAGTCCACAAAGCTTGTAACTAATATATTTGAGCAGACAATTGTACCCAGCCATATACTTAATGCCCCATTCTTTCAGGTTGGTATTAATGCCCTGTTAGAAACTATAGCCACTACTAGGAATGATATGGCAAAAGCCAAATGTATTGACACATTGTTGCAGTACACACAAATGCCAGTTGCGCTTAAAATAGATTTTAAAGGTGTTATGGATAACACGGTTAAAGAACAACAAGATAAAGTATTATCTTCGTTAGAGGTACTGGCAAGGCAACAACGCAAACTATTGGACATAGGACACACAATAACAAATGTACAGAAACTAGGAATAGACACAACAGAGGTTATGGACGCAGATATTGAGGAGGAGGAGGAATGATAAAGAAGCATAGCCTTCTAACCTCTGCTGATGTGCCCGATGACATTACAGTTGATTGGTTACTGGATAACCTGACATTAGATTTCAGTGATTATGTGCCGAGTATTGTGGCGTTGGAGTTTATGAATTTTATAAGATTGACATTGGGAAATGAGCCAGAGAATAATAACCCTATGGCGCATTATTTTCTGATAGATACAATATTTGGTAACGAGGAAGTAAGACCCTACTATGAGTATCTTGGGTATGATTTTGATGAGACTAAAAGCAGAGTAGCTGTATTGGCACATAGAGAGTTTGCTAAGAGTACATTAGTGGGGGTTATGGTTCCATTATTTCTGGCTTGGAAGGGAGAATTACCTGCTTATGGTACTATAAACTATGGGCTATATGTTTCTGACAGTTTTAGAAACAATGTTAGAACTACTATGCAGACATTGGAGTCTGTATTCTTGGAAAGTGTATGGCTCTGCCCTCAGTTCGAGTATTATTCGTTTACAGATACCGAAATAACGCTGATACGTAAGCCTAGGACACAAAAAGAAATGGCTGTGTATAATAAAGCTATGCAGCAAGGCTTAAAACAGGAACGTGTACCCGATAGAAGCAAGAGACAATTCACGCTTACAGGCATAGGTGCCGACTCTGGTGCCAGAGGTGCTAGGTCTGGTCTAAATAGACCACAGTTTGTAATATTTGATGATTTAATCAGGTCTGAGGCTGAGGCTAATAGCGAAATAGTACTAGCTACTATAGAGTCTAAGATAGAGTCTGATATTCTTAACGGTTTACATGGTGGGAAGAACTTTGCGTTTATTATAGGTACTCCTTACAGCAAGAAAGACCCAGTTTATAAGCGTGTTGAGAGTAAAACATGGTTACCTATTGTATTCCCGATATGCAAAGAGATAAGCCTGTCACTTAAAGAGAATGAATTTGTAGGAACGTGGGCAGATAGGCATAGTTACGCCAATGTTATGCGTAGATACAGAAATGCTGCTGCAGGCAAAGAGGGTAAGGGTATATCCAGCTTTATGCAAGAGGTTATGCTGAGAATAAGCAGCGAAGAGGACAGAATTATAAAGCCTAGCTATATTAGGTATGTCGACAGGGAGAGCGTTTTAAGTACCTCTGAGCAATACAACTGGTATATTACTACAGACTTTACATCAACAGGTAGTAGAGGTAGTAACCTTAGCGGTTTAGCTGTGTGGGCTGTATCAAATAACTCTGATTGGATACTTGTAGATTTATCACTAGAGCATAAGGAACTTGTTAAACAGTATGGTGATGTGTTTGAGCATGTTATCAAGTATTCACAAAGAGGTCAAAACATAAGCGTTGGTGTAGAGGTAGACGGGCAACAAAATATACATGTGTACTCGCTACAAGAGGAAATGACAAAAAGAGCAGAGTATTTCTCATTTGCACATCAAAAGGACGCAAACGAAGATGGGCGAATAGGCATACGCTCTAGACGCGAAAAAGGCTCTAAGCATATGAGGTTTATGAATATACTACCACACTTCCAAAACGGCAAAATACACGTGTGCAAGGAGCTACTGGGCACACCTTCTTGGCTAGAGCTTGATGAAGAGCTAAAGCGTGTAACTGTTAATGGATTTGGTAGCAAGTACGATGATGGGCTAGACCTGATAAGTATGATGGGGTTAATGAAAATACACTACCCCAGCAAAAACAGGGGTATGGTTATACCTAAAAATCTTACTGAGTTTGAAAAGCTACTTTACCCTTCAGAAACTATAGTTGATGGTAGGAAAAGCTATACATTTTAGCTATAATGCGAGTTGCTTATTATAGGAGTTTAACATGATTAGTTTGCGTTGGTTAATTGATACTGCACGTAGTGGGGAGTTACGCCCATTATCACGGTTAGATGTTGATGATGAGGTAGTAACTGCTTTTGTTAATGAGGGCTTGGTAGACCTATACAATAGGTTCGTTCTCAAAAGCGGAGAAATGCTCGTAAGGTTTGAGACAAGCCCACCACGCTCACTATACCGCCTAGATGGGACAGACCCTGCAGTTACTGTTAACTGGGGGCCGATGGGTCCTGCAGAATTTATGCACATACTTTCTGTGTATGATAGAGTTGGTAATGTTATAGGGGTAAATGACGATATGGACCACCTTTCGGTATACACCCCGTCATACAACACTATACAAGTACCATTACGAGAGGGTATGAATTACCTTTCTATCGTGTACAAGGCTAATCCAACATTAGTAAGGTTTGAAAGGGACACTAATGGTAAAATGAAAGATGTTCTTGTTGAGCTACCGCTCCAACTACTAACAGCAATGCAAAGATTTATAGCTTACAAAGCTTTAACATCGTATACGCCTTCGGCTATGCCAGCAACAAAAAACCCTTATTACGCTATGTACATAAACGAGTGTGAGGCTATTGGTAACTTTGGTGTCATAGCACAAGAAGGTGTCACTGGTATTACTGTACAATCAAAAGGTTATGTATAATGCCGCATAGAGGAAATACAAATCAGCGTATAGAGTACCCATTAGACTCTAAAGTGCTTACATATTATGAAGAACTAATGAAATTTGTAGACAACATAGATGTGCTAAAAAAATTAGCAGATATGTTAGGTGTAGCTGATGTAGAGCTATTTATAAAAAATATAGAACACATTATAACCGTATCTAAAAACATTGATGGTGTTAACTATATAGGGCAGAATAAAGAGTTAATAACTTGGGTTGCTGAAGACCTACGTAAAGGTACATGGAGGGGTAAAAGAAAACTAGATATAGACCTGTCGTTGAATAAGAAAGGCATATTTGCTACCACCGATGTAGCCTCTGCACTTACAGTATGGAAAAATGAGTCCACTACTGTTTATTATAAACGTGCGAACATAGTATTTAGTGATGGGACTAATGTGGTTGTTAACTTTGTCAATGATGATAATGAGGCTATAGGTATTAGTACACATGCTGAGTTAGCATACCAGTTACTACAGAACAAGATACTAGCAGATAAATTAGTGTTTACCACATTGATTACTGATGCTGGTGGTAGAATAGGAACATTACTCAGAATAGTAGATAACGGTAAAAATAGGTCGAATATACAGTCGGTAGAGCTAGTAGTCGGTACGCATTGTGTTGATAACTTTGTGAACGCACAACCTTTATACACATGGGTTGATACGACATCTTTACTGTTACTTATATTGAATAACCTTGATGCTCTTGCAGCACTTAAGGACATGCCTGAGAATTTACCAGAACTAATAGCAGAACTGCTTACAATTAAGAACCACATTGTAAACCTATCTATGTATGTTCGTGGCTTTTGTCTGGGTGTTCCGAAAGGGGGTAGTATACTAAGTCCTATTGCTGGTTCTGGCGAGAATTGTAGAGACAAAGATATATTTACAATAATTGCACCACATATACCAGATATATTGGAAAGTAACGCTAACTTTAAAAAAGACTTGTACTTAAAACGTGCTAGTAACCTAGAAGATTTAGTAGATATACAAGAGGCTGTTAACAATCTATTGCAGCATGAGTTAAATGTTGTTGATGATGGTGAAAGGATATAAATATGGCAGAATTAGATTATAACACTTATGAGGGTGAAGATATACCAGTAGATGTGTCCTACCCTACATACCTACGGTATGGTACCGATTTGGAAGTTAATAGTAAGTTGTTACAGGACACAGAGTTGGCACTTGTAACAGATAAGATGGAACTTGTTGTACAGCTTAGTAATACACTTGGCGGGTATAGGTTTATGTCAAAAGATGCAACATTACTCATTATTTCAGAGCTTAGAGAACAGATTGAGACTATTAAGGAGTACATAGACGAGACTATTCTAGTAGATATAGCGGGACGTATAGATGCCCTAGAAAGTGCTGTTGATAAGGTTGTCACAGAAACACTACCATTATTGTCTGAGGCTATTAGTGCCCTACAGTTTGCTATTGGTGTTATTAATACCAGTATTGCCAACAAGGCAGATAAGAACCACACACACAGTGTTGTGGACATTTTTGATATAGCAAACCTAACTGGTATGTTTGTTCCTACATACTCAACCGGTATAAAAGGTTCTTCATCTAGTCCTACAATACCACCACAAAATATCCATACGGTTGCTTTTAAGGCCCCATATGATTGCTATATATTGTACTCATGGAGTATACATATTCAGACAAGTGATGGCATGATACGCGGTGCTATTAGCAGTGTGAAATTAAACACTACGTCAATCGACACACTGTTTGGTAGCACGGCTTCAAATATACCGTTATTCTTGAAAAAGGATGATGTGTTAACAGTTAAACTCGAAAAGGCACAACTAGGCTCTGTAGTAGCACAATCGTATGTTTACTTTAAAATGGGAGTTTATTAATGGCGAATATTAACAGATTAGTAATTAGTAACTACACAGCTGCCGATGCCCTACAAAAACAAGGCAAGGCTGATGGTGAGACTATTTATATTGATGGCAAGTTACATATGTGGCAGACAGATAGTTGGGTTGATACGGCTGGTGGTGGTGTTGTACCTGTTACAGCTACCAGAGATGCCGTTGTGTTTATAAGCGATGAAACAGCCAATGCTGTCAACAACTATAAATGGAAAACACTAGACAGTATTCTTACTATGGCTGATGAATTAGACAGACGTGAAGAGTTTGACAGTTTACTGACAAATGCGGGTCTACATGCTGTGGTAAGTGCAATATTATCCTCGAACCCAGAGCTACAAGGTGCTACTTACCCAGACACCGAAACATTTGGTGTAGATGTGGCATATGGTACGTCTGCCGAAAATATATCAGAACATGTTGTGGTTGTTGTCGGTAATAAGGAACTTTCTTGTCCTACTCTACAGTATAGCACAGACAATAACCCATACACTTTTAGCTTTAATATGCTGCTTTACACTGCCACCGATATTAATAGTATTGCCTTTAACACTAATTTTAACTTGGTTGTAAGGGATAGTGCAATACTGCCCGCAACTACAAATTACAGTGGTGTCTCTAATATTACATTGGTTCTGGCGTCTGACATATCTGATGTACTTGTTAGTTGTAGTATGTTTTATGACCTAGCTATTACAACAGCTACTGCAACCATGCCTATGCCTATCAGTATTACGTTCTCTAATACCCATGGAGTATACATGAATAACATACAAGTCACTACAACTAGCAGAACTGTTATACTTGGTGGTAATGTTGGTAGTCTGAACAATCTGACACATGCGGGTAATAGTAGGTTTTCACAGGGTTATGATATGGGAGTTGGTACATGTGTTATTCTGGCGTCATCAGAGTATCTTAGTATGTCAAATGTAAGCAATGTCAGTGTTGTTACTACTGTACCTGTAGTCGACTCGTATTTTAATTGGTGTAGCTTCAATGGTTTTATAGGGGATATACAAAATATATCTTTATATGGTTGTACAGTATACAATATGACACTGGCAGGTGAGCCTACAGCAGTGTCTGTTACCGAGTCATTTATACAATGCGACACTGAAAGTACACAAAGCATACTCTCAACACATTCTGATAGTGCTAGTACAGTTATAGGACCTATAACAACACAGTTAACTAGTGACACCTTTGTAGCATACCGTGACACAGTAGTATTTATTAATAATGATACCAGCAAAATTAATAATAACCGTAGATGGCGGTCACAAGGTAGTATACGCAAAATGGCGGATGCACTAGGTGTGACGGGTAGTATATCGGAGGTTACAGAAGAGATACTTAGAACATATCCAGCATTACAAGGGTGTACATATACAACCCTACAGGAATTTGTGGATAGTGCCGCAAACAATAGTGACAGGGTTGCTGGTGAGCTACATGTGGTTGCATTGGTAGGTGATGTAGATATTATAACTACTACCAGAATGGCAACTGACAGTGATAGCATATATAACTTTGAGTTTAACACGATACTTACAACGTCTATTGTAGGTGATACTTTAAGTTTTGGTATGATGTATAATGTAGTATGGTGGCATGGTGCTATCCTCCAATTTTATGATGGCACCGATACGGTAATGGTAAATACCAATGTAACATCAATGACTATTTCCCATAGTACTCGTGCCTCGGACTTACTTATAACAGGTAGTGTGCAATATTGCGTGTTTAATGTGTCTGGGATTATAAAGTTCCATTGTTCCAACCCTTGCGAAATACGGATTAGTCGGTTTATATCCTCTGGGACACAGTCACGATGTTTACTCGGTGGCAATATTACCATGCTTGGCGATGTGTACCACAGTGGTAATGGTAGAATGGAGGTATACAGTATGTCCCAAGTACTTGTAGGGGATTGTATAGGTTTTACACTAACCGCAGAAGAGGTACTGACTATAGCGCATAGCACACTTGTTGTACATGATAGCCATGTTGAAAATATAAGTAGTAGCACATTAACCAATACATCATTACGCGGTACTACAAGTACTATTGACAACTCTTACATACAGTGTAAGGATACGTATACGCATGGTATGTTGTTAAGGTTATCAAATGCCGAATCAACTATTATAGGCCCTTTGACAACCAAAATCGATGGTATCGGGGAGTATAAGCGATTAACAGATACCGAGTTATCTGGCGCTGACGACTTTCTGTGGACAGAGCTACTAGATGATACATATATAACAGTGACTGTACAAGAGAGTTTTGTGTGCCGATTACGTGTAATGTTTAATTCTAAAAATATAACATTTGATGGTGCTATATGCTATAATTTCCCAGATATTAGCAATACAATTACAAAAGATAATATTGGGCTGTTTGACATACGTAGAATAGAGCTTCCCGAAGTAGGGTTTATAACAGAAGTAATATATATAGGGGGTACAAATGCTTAAGGATAGTGTCACTTCACCTGACACAGTTTTGATACTAACGTCTGCCACAATGTTGACAATATTCAACGTACCATTGGTACTGCTTGGGTTCTTGTTAATATTTGTTCTAACAGACCTAGTTACGGCTTTTTTGAGAGTAATAGTTGTGTATGGTGCTAGTGCGCTAACATGGGATAGGTTCCTTATAGGTGCCATGAAAAAGATTGCCATGATTGTTATTATAATCATGTTCGGGGCACTAGAGAGCTTTGCTGTGACAACAATACAGCATTATTCTAGTAATGGTGAGATATTGGAATTGTTTAAAAATCTAAACTTCCCATATATAACAATAACAGTTTTATGGGCTTTTGCCCTTAATGAGATACTGTCTGCCATTTACAATACAAGCATGGTACTGACAGGTAAGGAAATTAAGAAAATTAACGTTATTGAGGCTGTTGGTAGATTGCTGGAGAAGTATATATTATTCTTCTTAAATCATAACAGACGTAGAGGAGAATAGATGTTCACAAGAGTAGTAGGGGTAATTAAGGGTATCTTTTCAGTGGTAAAGGGAGGTTCATTCCTTTACCCTGTTGTGGTTATGGCAGGTGTGTACATACTTGTATTACATGCTAAATTATTACTCAATGATATAACAATAGCCTCTCTTGAGAAAGATAAGGCGGTACAGCTAGTTACAATAACCAGCCAACAAGCCTCGTTAGATAGTATTGAGTTTGTGGCTAACAAAACCATGGAAGCGCAGAAGCAGATAAGCACTATAACAAAGGCGTATATTACTGCTATGCAAACTGCAACTACGTTGGCCGTGGCAAATAAATTGAAAGAGGGTGCACATGAGAATATTACCAAAGATGAGGCTTTTGACAGCATTGTTAGGTATACTGTGTCTAGCAGGTTGCAGTACAACACAACCACAGCAAACTAAGTATATAACAACTGTGTTACCATGTGTACAATTTGTACCTACACTACAGAGCAGGACTAAAAGCGTAGTAAGCGATAGTGCTTTACTTGTGCCTAACACTGCTGCTATTTATGTACTAGAGTATATAATGTATCTTGAAACTGATGTACAGAGTTTACTAACTGTACTAAATAAATGCAAGGAAATATGATGGCTTCTTTTATTGATAGTTACAAACTATTAGGTTATGCTGAAGGTGGTTATGTGAATAACCCAAATGATAAGGGCTTAAAAACAGTATGCGGTATATCGTATAGGGCACACCCTAGATGGGCTGGTTGGGAGGTTGTTGACCTCTACAGTGATACAGGTTTACCTGACAAAGATATTAACCAGCTTATTAAGTCAAATACAACGCTAAATACAATGATAAAAACATTTTACGAAAAAGAGTATTGGTTACCTCTAAAACTGAATAGTGTAACATCTCAGGTTATTGCAGACAATATATTTCTGTTTGGTGTACATGCGGGTGTTAAGGCCGCCACTGTATTAGCTCAGACAGTAATAAGCGTTAAGCCTTTAGATGGTATAATGGGACGTATGACGGTTGAAGCAATAAACACTTTCACAGGTGCCAAGTTTAAAAAGCTTTTTGATGTTGCAGAGAAAGAATATTACGCTAAAATAATAAAGAAAGACCCAACACAAAAGGTATTTCAAAACGGTTGGATTAATCGTTCCAATCTAGTCTAATAATACAAGGAGAGTAGTGCAAATGGCAGAGAGTGAAAAATTGAATAACATAGCAGTTCTTGCAGCTCTTAAGGCTGATTTTAACTCTGCAAAAGACCTAAGACGTGTATGGGACACAAAAATAACAGAGTGGTGTAAATGGTATGATGGTGCTCTTTATGGTAATGAGGTTGCTGGTAGAGCACAGATTGTAAGTAAGGATATAAAAAGACTGTCCGAGTGGCAGTTGCCCAGCTTACTAGACCCATTCGTATCTACGCCAGATGTTGTTAAGTGTACAGCTACAAATGCTGCGGCTGCCCCAAAAGCAGAACAAGATGAGTCGATAGCTAATACAATGTTTTGCAGGAAGTTTGGTCGGTTCAAATTTATGAACAAGGCAATGAAGGTATGTATGCGTGAAGGTACTGTCGTAACACGTACTGGGTGGATTAGAGAGGTCAGCAAAGCTAAGCAGAGAGAGTATGATGAGTACACTGACGAAGCGACTGGTGAGGTTATACGTGGCGAGTCTAGACTTGTTGAGGTAGAGGTTGTGTCTAAAAACCAACCAACTGCTATGGTTTGTCAGAATAAAGACATATTTATAGACCCCACATGTCAGGACAATTTTGACACATTACAGTTTATAGTGCACAGGTATGAAACTGATGGTAGTACACTTTTACAAGATGGCAGATACTCTAAAGATGCTATTGCTATTGCTATTGAGGACAATACTACCGATGTGGACTATAACCACTTGGATAAGACCTACTTTGAGTTTAAAGATAAGGCACGTAAAAAACTAATTGTACACGAGTACTGGGGGAACTTTGATATAAATAATGACGGTATAGCCGAGCCGATAGTGTGCGTGTGGGTAAATAACACTATACTGCTACTGGCGAATAACCCATTCCCAGACAAGGCCCCACCATTTGTTATAACTCCGTTTTCAGAGGTACCATTTAGTATGTTTGGGGAGCCCAACGCAGAGCTTGTGGGGGACAACCAGAAAACAAAGACAGCTATGGTAAGAGCCTTGGTAGATAATATGGCGTTATCTAACAGTGGTCAACGTGGTGTTAACAAACAAGCATTAGACCCAGTCAACCTAGGTAGGTTCTACAACAACCAGAACTTTGCTATTAATAATGGTTATTCTTTTAATAGTTCTATCTGGCAAGGCTCGTTTACACCAATACCAGCAAGTGCTTTTAGCATGGTTGAGAAACAGTCTGCAGAAATGGAGTCTATGATAGGTGTTAGAGGGTTCTCAGATGGTATCACTAACAACTCATTAGGTCAGGGGTCCAGTGGTGGTAGAGGAGGCTTAGATGCCACAGCTTCTAGAACACTTAATCTGGTACGTAACTTTGCAGAAAACCTTGTTAAACCTATTATACGCAAATGGTTATCTTACTGTACGGAGTTTATGACCCCAGAGGAAGTTATAGTTATAACAGGTAAGCAATTTGTAGACTTTAGACCTGATGATTTAAAAAGCGAGATAGATGTATCTATAGCTATATCTACACCAGAGGATAATGAAACTAAGGCTCAGGATTTAGTCTTTATGTTACAGACATTAGGTAACACTATTAGCCCAGCATTAGTTAGGTTGCTAATGGCGGAGATGGCTAAGCTTAAAAAAATGCCAGAATTGGCACAACAAATAGAAGCATACCAAGACCCAGAACCTAGTGAGCTTGATATACGTGCACAAACAGCTGCTGTGGAACTTGCAGAAGCAGAAGTTGCGGTTGAAAGAGCTAAGGTAGGTAGAGCAGAAGCGGAAACAGCCTTCAAGCAGGTTAGAATTCAAGCAGAAGGTGCCAGAGCAGCGGATATTGCGTCTGGTACAGATTTGAAAGATTTGGACTTTATACATAAAGAGAGTGGTGAGGATGTAATGCGCCAAATAGCACTTAACGACTCAAAACGTCGTTAGGTACAACATCTTGACGGATTATGTGCTATAATTTGTTTATAAATATTTAAGGAGTAATTATGGAAGAGTTGGAAAATGCTGTAGATAAGGATTTACTGGCAGAGTGTAAAGCATCTGTACCACAAAAATATGTGGATGCGCTAGAAAGACTTATCACCAATGATGATTTTAATATGTTGTTTCTTGAGACATATGTTAAGCAGCGTTCTATAGATTGTGTCACAACACTAACACATGAGGAGCAGAGAATAAAGATGTTTAAGCAATTAGATGCGGTAGCTTCTTTTGTTGATTTTTTACATGCTATTGGTATGTACAGCCAGAACGAACTGCTGCACAAGAAATTAAGTTTTAGAGTATAGGAGGACAAACATGCTAGTAACAGAAGAAAACATAGAAATAGCGCAGGATAGTGTCCCTGTAGGTATTGTGGACGATAATGATACTTCGGGGGTATTTGATTTAACAGATGCTGAATTTGATGCTATTAGTGGTAACGCTCCAGCAGGTATAAATACTGCTGTAGACCCCACAGAGCAGGAAACCGTAGATGATACAGAAATACCAACCCCAGTAGTAGCTGTTACAGAGAATACTGTTGCGGACACTGTGGAGACTGTAGAACAGCCCGTCCAAGCTATACCGGATATTGTACCCCGAGGTAACAAAACCAAATACTATTAAGTTAGTTTTGGCAGGTAGCCCAGACGGTATAGAGTTTACCGCGGAGGAGCTACAAAAGCTTTTGCTTAACAGTAAGGCAATAGCTGCCTCTAAGCTGACAAACCCAGCACAGAAAGCAACTATCAGAGCATTAGAGCGTAATTCTATAACTGATGCTGATGTATCCTTACTTATTGATATTAAGCGTGGTAATAAAAATGCCATAGCATCATTGGTTAAAGCAAGTGGTATGGAGTCATATGACATAGATGAATTGGCTACTGGGTACACCTCATCTAACTATGTCGCAACAACAACTGCCGATTTAGTTTCTGATATATTGCAGGACATAAGAATAAAAGATAATACCACTTTTAATCTTATGGAGGCGGAACTTAGCCGTGTATGGGACAAGTCATCTAGGGATTTCGTAACTGCAGAACCAGACAGGATAGAAGGGTTATACAGGGACTTTACTGATGGCACGTATGCCAAACTTTCCAAGTCTGCCATACATAGTATGGTTATAGATGGGTACGCTCAGCCATTTTTATACTACTATGCTAG
>NW_028301433.1:0-37726 GCF_061612785.1 Hesperophylax consimilis | reverse complement strand
TGTCTAATCAAAAACTTATTTAATATTTCTCAAAAAGTATATCATACTATCCGAAAAAAGCATACCGTGATACCCCAATATGGGTCAATAATACAAAAATTGACTTATATTTAAAAAACACTTCCCTTTTTGATATGTATTCGGTTTATACATATAAAATTTATTATAAAAAACCATTTTGCCGGCGTCAGCAAGATGGTAAAAAAGAACCCGCACTTTTTAAGGTGCGGATAATTGATGCGGGTAGGAGATTAAATGAGAGATGACTAACTTTTAAATCCCGCGTCAAATTGATTATATATTATTTTTTTATCTGGTGTCAACTAGCAATTTTATCCGCCCCTAGTTGTAATGTTCTTTCTGCCACATCGGTATCTACAAGTAATGCTAAAATAATAAACATTATTATTATACCACCTATCAATGCGCCAACGGTCGCCCAGAATTTCCAGTTCTTGACTGTGGATAAAAACAAATTGCCAACGACTGCGTTTTTTGCCGATTCGGAATCAGTTGCGACTTTTGCCATATTGCCTAGGATTGTGGTCAAAGAATCTTTAACAAAAACCAAATCCTTTTTTACATCGTCAATCGCATCAATCGCGTCGTCAATCTTTTTATCCATTGCGCCCATTCTCACTGTTAGCCCTTTGTTAAATTCGTCATTATTCGTAGCGTCCTTACAAGATGCTTCCATCATAGCAAGTTGTGCGGGCGGGATGTTATCCGTTGCGCCTGTCTTTTTTAATAATTCAAGGGCTTTTCTCTGCTCACACATTTTAAACCACCTTTTTTGGGTTTTCGTTTTTAATTTTTTCTGTTAATTCGTTTATAGTGTCAATATACGACAGTTCTTTTTCGTCTGTCCAAGTTCCGCGAACCTGATTTCTGGCGCGTTGCGCGGATAGTGGGTCGCATAATTCGGCATATAGGCGGGCGCGGATTGCGTTTATTTGCGCGTTGTATTCTTCCACTGTCTGCTCTGGGGCTTTCGGTGCAAATCCTTTTAAATAGTAAAAACCATCATAGGCTTGTTCAATATCGTCAAAATCTTTTTCAATGATATAGCCTTTTTCTAGCCCCATCGCTCTGCCCTTTTCATCATCTTTTGAATTACCGATAAAATCGGTAATACGATTGTCTATGATTTCTTTTATAAATATTTTCATTGTTATTTTTTCTCTCTGTTATTTGTTTTATTACGGTGCTGCTTGACCTTTTACTTCCCAAGTTAAGGTACTTGTATAATAGTTATTGTTACCCCAAACTTTCGGGGCACACCCAGTCGTTGTTCGTGAATTTTGAAAAGTACTAGAACTATAAGCCGTATTTCCAGTCCCCGTAGTTTCAAAATTAGACCAAAACGAATAAAGATTATTTGCCATTGGTACTGGAAAAGTTAGAGTATTTGTTGTATTTGCGTTAACTGTCGGGGAAGTTCTACCCCCTTGTACAACATATCCTGATTTATATTTACGATACCAACCATTAGTATATCCTGGACCTACTAATCCTGTGGCACTATCAATAAGATAATCATCCTGTGGCGTTGCTGTACCTGCGCCTGTCGCCAGTTCGTATTGTCTATTACGAAACGACTGTGTCTGTGTATCTGTGCCGTTAAAATCAACAACATTAGTGCTTGCCACTTGTTCATTATTTCTAATAAACGCAGATGGTTGTAAAACGCTAGATATTATATTTGCGTTATTTGTTGCGCCACTACTCTTTACGATTGTCAATACAATTCTTATAGTATCGCCCGCATTACGCACCAATGGATCAGTTAATACATTGTTGTTGATTGGGACTTCAACCAATGGATTACTTAATGAAAAAGCATTAGAATATAAAACCGTGCCAATAGTTGTATCTATCCCTGCTATTTTTACAACAACAGACGCTGTAAAATTAAATACAATATTTGTCGTCAATGATGTCATATATAGATTTAATGCGTATTTTGATAGTGGGGATATAATCCCTGTATCTGTATATGTAAATACAAATGTTTTAGTTATTCCGCCTGTTGTAATCGCTACTGGTATTGTGGTTGTGGCGGTTGGCTCGGTCGCGCTTTAAAACAATAGTTGTATCTGGATTCACGCCTGTAATGAATGTCGCGGCAGTTGGTTGTATTTCTGGCGTTGCGCCACCACCACCAAGTCCAGACAATACTCCCTTATTATAAAAACTAGCATTTGAAACATTACCAAGGTCAATATCCGCTTTTAAATTCAATGCGGTCTGTGCTGCGTCTGAAATCGGTTTATTAACATCACTTGTATTATCTACATCAGATAGTCCAACCTGTGATTTTGATACCGCGTGCGGATTTGTCTGGTCTGTAATATGAGAATCATAAGATGAAACTTTCGCGTCTGTTATCATACTGTTTATTGCTGCCAATTGTGCTGCGGTAAATGGTGTATTCTGTACTATAAATTGAAATGCCCAAACTGTGCCATCAAAGACATATCTTGTCGTTGGGTATGGAACTGAAAAACTTTCATCAGACAATACAACCGCATAATCATTTTGATTGGGTGTAATCAAAGCCCCCTGATTATACCAAGGTCCAGCAATCAACGCTGCGCGTGTCGCAAAAGAATCGCCATTTATATTTGATGAAATTGGCGTTGCTGATAATGAAGATAAACTTGAATTAAGTTTATCATTATCAACCAACTGATTCAATGGTGTTGCTGTATTTGGTATTACTGCCTGAATATCATCAATATCAGTCCGTAATTCTGTTTTATCTGCTGTCGTTAAGCCTTTTTCAGTTGCTGTGATAGGGTGTGTAAAATCAGTCGCTTTACTTGCCTTTTCCGCAATAGACGCATTAAGTGGGATATTATTCGCTGTTATTGCGGCTGTTATTTCTGTTATTGTCTGCGTATCTGTCAAAGCGTCTGTAATACCATAGCCTGCCAGTGTTGTTGCTTTATCGGCTTTTAATTCTATTTTTTCGTTTAAAATACGACCCTGCTGTGCGGATAATGCCTTATCAGAATCAAAACTTAATAGATTATCAACAATTTCAACCGCACCTTCGCCAACCCCAAACCAACTATTACCAACGCGGTATTGTAGTGCATATGTATTTTGTGGTGTTATTATTTGTTTTATTTCTTGAATATTTTCACTAAAAACAAATAATCCATAATTTATAGGATACCAATTCCCGGCAAACTTATATTCTAATATATTAAAAGTTATCAAAGGGTCGCCAATCTGTCCAGTTGTGTGCCGTATATTTTCAACATTTTCTGTATTTAATATTCTCGTCCAAGTCTTATCACTATCCAAAATATTATAATCGTCTTTTGAATATTCTAACCAAGTACCATTAAACTTCAACGCGCGAACACTTAAATCGGTACAACGAATAATTGTCTTCAACCAATCAATTGGATTCATCTTATTCGTATCAATAGTCCAAGATGGGTCTATTGTCAATGCGGATTCAACTTTATCAGCAACTTCCTGTATTTGTCTTTCAAGATTATTGTCAGATTTATCAATATGCGCTTGGTTGTTTGGAAAATTATAAGGCTGGTCGCGCACGGTTGCCCTTTCTATACAGATATAATCCCCAAGTTGTAAAACTGCGCCCGTCCAAGTTAATAAAGTATTTTCTGAATTAAGAATAAAATCTGTCGGCTCGTAAGTATAATCAGCCAAGCCGCGGCGAATAAACGCGACTTTTATTTCACCATAGAATCCTTTATCCATTGGTACGCCGAATTCCATATTACTTCCATCGCCCTGATAGACGACAAAAGATTTTACTGCGTTTTGGCTCATAATTTTATCCTTTTCTTATAGTTTTAATATTATACTATTTATTGATTTGTTTCAATAAAAATCATTCAGTCATTAGATTTTTTATTGCTGCCTTTGCTTCCCGACTGATAAGCCCAGCACTATTAGCAAATACTTTTAATTGCGCTTCTTGGTCGCCCAATACCGCAGGAATAGCCTGTTCAGTAATTGTACGCGCTTGGTCAAGATATTTCATTGCTGATACAGACAACGCATAACTTTCAATAAAATTATCATCTGGATTGATCGAAACATCAATACTCTTTCCAACGGCACGCACAAATGAACCACCTAGCCCACCAGCAGGTATTACGGAACTTCCAACCGTACCAAGCATATCATTTACCCACGCCTTTATAACTCTGTCCATATATTCATCATCATTACCATCACCCACATCTAATGATTCCTTTAACATATTTTCTACAAGTGGCGCAATAGACATATATGAAATAGCAATAATCGCTAAATTAAGTTTATCACGCTCTAATATCTTTCCACGAACCAAAGACTGCATTCCCATAATATATGTCGCAAACGGTGTGAATAACCGCGCCCAGTTGCTTTCCAAAGCCTTTGACCTAGATAGCGTCATTGAATCCGACTGTGTTGTTCTGACGGCAGAATCTGCACTTAATATAGCGTCTTGTTCGGTAGAGCCATTATCCCTTGCTTTTTCATACGCACCATCCCAAGTTATAGAAGACATAAAGGCATCGCAATAAGTAATAGGTCGCAAGGCAATTGCCTGAACCCATTCTATTTTCTTTGATATATCGCCGGGTTTATATCCAAATAATGATTGCGCTGGATTTCCATATCTTGATTTCATATATTCGGACTTTGCGGCGGCGTTTGTTATCGCCATATAAAAGTTATCTTTTTTAAATGCGTTTTTACGCAATCCGCGAAGTGTATATTTTTTACCAACTACGGCAAAGGCGGGGAATATTCCAGATAACTGAATTAAACCCTGTGCTAACCAGAACCCCAGCACTCCAACAGCGGTCATAGTCATCAATGGTCGCACTAAACCGCTTGTATCAGTCATTGGTGTTTGATAAGTCCTTAACCAATCTTTTATAAATTCTGTCGCTCTTTCACCAACTCTGGCTTGAATATCTGAATTGTTCATAAACTTTACAACATTATTATATGCGAGTGCAACATATCCCCAGCGCGCGAATAAATAAAGTTTTGAATCAATATTATCAATAATACTAGATATATCTCCGTCTGCGGCTTTTTCAATTAACTTTTCATTAGGCAATGGTGCCATTCTTGATGAATTATAATCAGATCCTTCTGGTATCGCTGGAAAATCTTTATTTTCAGGAACATAACCGCCCTTAAACTCAATCCCGCCTATTGTAAAACTTCTATGTTCTTTTTTTACGAATAATTTATTTTCACGCGCCTTAAAAGAATCATTTAATATATTTGTAGTTTTATCAAATAAAGCCCAGATGCCATTTGCGAATTCTGATAACTTTGGCTGCTCTACTAGGGCTTGCGACAGTATAATTTCTGCCTGTTGTTCACTAATCCCAAGTTTCATTATTTGATTTACATAAGCGTGTTCTGTTCCCGCGGATAACATTAAATCAGCAATATCGCGGTATGATATAGATACGCCGCCATATGTCTTTTTATCACTTGATAAATTTACCAATTTCTTTAATTTTGCTGATTCAGTTGTCCACTCGTTGCTCTCTGTTTCAGCAATAGCCCCAGCGTTGTATAAAGGATAAAATACCTTCTGCATTGTCCTTTCAGAAAACAGGGCTTTAAGAATAGGCTCTGGATTTGTCCAGTTTGAAATTGTTCCAAAGTTTTTCGCCCACCAAGAACTGTTTGGCTCTGCTGGTGGTATGCCTTTATCGTCTAATCTTTGAATACATTCAGATATTAAATCAGATGTCGCTATTTTTTCACTCTCTGTTATTATATAATACTCTTTGCTAGCAATAGAATTTATAGCAATAGATATATTCTCTAATTGCTCGAACTTCCAAACTGGCATATTAGAAAAAGAACCTGTATGCCCCTTTATAATATCTGGCATAAAATTACGCAAACTGCCAATTGTTGTAAAAGATGTTTCTTCTTGTAGTTTTATCCAATTTTCTAATTTCACATCCACTGGGTCTGTACTACGCCTGCGGTCTATAATCTTAAAATTATATTTTTCTAAAACAGACTGTAATAGGTCCCAAGATTCCGCCGACATTCTATTTATCTTTTGTCCTGCGCGCATTCTATCAGGGAACATTGACTTAAAGCGTTTTGCTCTTTTGTCCAACGCTTCGCCTTCAATCCGCAAAAGATTTAATACAGCCTGTTCACGACGACACTGTGCCATTTGTTTTTGGTTTTTTATAGATAAATAATAGGTATATCTTTCAATAACCCGCGCTTCCATATTCAATAACTTATCTTGATTTCTGGCAGAATTAAGCGTCATCTTACCTAATTTTCTTTGTACATCTTGTTTTAGGTTTGCCCAAGCCTTGTCAAAGTCTTTACTTTTTTTTACCTTCGCGCATTAACGCTTCCGCCAGCAATGCCTTTGATTTGTCAATGCCCCTTTCAGATTTCTGGGCTAATGATTCTTTTTCAATACCAAACCTTTCTAATAATTGCTCATTTGTTATTTCGTCTGAAATCCGTTTTGATTCTTCGGTTATAGATGAAGTATTTTCAATAATATTACGAACAAAATCTTCGGTTATTCTTGTTTCTTCAAATTGCGCCTGCGCCTGTATCATAGTAAGCATAACATCGCCATTAAGAGAATCAGAAATTGCCTTGACTTTATAAACTACTGAATCAGATAACTGCGCCACAGCCTGTGTATAATTATCATTATAAATCTTTTCATATTCTTTACCGCGCTTAAAAGATTCAACCTGGAATCTTGCTTTTACCATCTTTGCGCTTGCTTGCCCGCGTCCCTTAAATAAATATCCAAGATATGCGTCATATAAATTTTGGTCTGCTTTTGCTGGTTTTTGTATTTCCAACAATCCAGCCGACATCTGAACCTGCTCTATTTCACTTTGTGCTTGAAATATAGCGTCAAAAAATGAAGTTATTTCAGGCGACAGTTTATATCTACGCATACGCAACACAGCATATATTTGTGAAAACATATTTTTTATAGTTGCCATTATAGTCGTTAATTCAGGATTTTTAACTTTGCCTTCGGATATATATTGTGTAAATAAATTAGCCAACCGCTCTTCCTGATTTCTATTCAGTGTTATTTTTCCATTTTCATCAGGCACAACATCAACGGCTTTAATTAACTTATCCATCTGGTTTTTCCAATAATCAGTCATATTCTCTGTATTATAAGCATCCTGCGCTAATCTTGAAAATAAATGAAATGCTTCGTGTGTGAAAGTCGTAGCATTCTGTGCCTTTGTTAAATTTTATAACCAACTTATCTAATTCTTTTTCAAACCAACCAGCAACAAATTCGTTATTATTTTCAGTTTGGAATAATGGAATTGAATCGCCAACCTGCTCATCTATTGTTTGCTGTGGCGCGTTATCCTGCGCCTGTGCGGGAACATTATCAACAGGGGCTATAATTTTACTCTTTGATTTCTTTGTCGCCACAGGGGTAGCGTTTGCTGTTTCTGATACAGGAACATTAGTTATTGTGGCCCCAGAATTATTTACGGGCTGTTCTTGATTTGCTCGAACAACCACATTGGCAAACATATCTTCTGCCGTCTGTCCCCCAAGCGTAAATCCTGACGCTCTATTCATCATCAACTGCATAACAGACGCATTTAATTTTTTTGTATTATCGTCCATATTTGGAACACTATTCATAACTTCCAAAGTTTTATTATAAACTGAATTAACATCTTTTATAGCGTTTGATATTTCCTTACTTGTCTGTTGCGTTGCGTTTATATACCTTATAAATTCCGCAGAACTTAATGAATTACTATCAAACGATATAAGGTCTTTTACTTTTTGAAATAATTTACCGTCTGAATTTACAACATCGTCATATTCCGTCAAAGATACAGTTATTTCGCCATCGCTATTTTCTTCGCGTAATTTATCCATAACGCCTAATTTTTCCAAAGCATTTTTTTGAATCAATATCAGAATCTGCCAATGCCTGTGTTGCTTCTCTATCAAAATATACAACTTTGGGCGCATCACCTTGCGCCACCATTGTTTCTATATGCGATTTAACTAATCCTGGGGCTTGCTGTTGTGCTTCTTTTGAATTACGCCAGTCAAATAATCTCTGTGCCAGCGTTGTATTAGCACTAACACCTTGCGCTTTTCTGCGTAATGTACCACTGCCTATATTTCTTATTTGTTCATTCGCACCACCCAGAGCAGATGAAAATAAAGGCGATGCCAATGCGACATTTATATATGTTTTGATTTTATCATTATGCTTTGGGTCAAATGGATTATTCATAAAATCATTAAGGTCTTGCCCGGCAACCGATAATAAATTTTCATCTGGATTATCTGCGACAAAACTTGCGGCTTCTGAAATTGAATTTTGAATAACCTCTGTTGCGCCTTCAATATTTGCGTCCGCAAAAGTGTCCAAAGCAAATTTACCAAAAGTCTGTTTTTCAACCGATTTCTTAAATTGTCTTAAAAATTCTGGGGACTCTAAAACTTCTTTTGATACGCTTTTTCTCAAAGTCGCGCCAGTTATTGCTCGGCGTAGCCCTGATGTACCGCGTCCAATTAAACCACCAGATAACGCACTTGGTACCGCTTCTAACAAACCATTATATACGCCGACCTGATGTGCGATATCCCTTTTCTGTAATTCATTTAATTCTGGATTTTCCGCATCTAATTGTTCCAATGTTGCGCCCATTTCTAATTTATAGGTATCGTTAAATATAATGCCACCGCTCACTATACCACCCGCAGTCGCGCCTATGGTGCTTGCCCCAGCAACGCCTGCGGTACCCAGTCCACCAGTTAATATACCTGCGCCAACGGCAACCACAATAAGTTCTGGATTTCTAGCCATACCTGCGCCAATCTGCATAACTGTATTAGCAAAATCACCTTCATAAGCAAGCCCATTTTCCTGTATATTATGGTCTTCTATTTGTAATTCTTGTTCTGCCTGTATAATTTCATCTTGTATCCCACCAGCCCTAGCATCTGATAATTTCTTTCTGGCTTCACTGGCACGCAATTGATACCGCGCAGCATTATAACCCTGTCTTAATCTTACATCCCAATCTTCGGACGGCTTATAATAATCATAGATATAATCTGCTCGTTCTGATAATTCTTTTCCATATTTATTAGCAACGGAATAATAATCTGGATTTTCCAATAATTGTTTTACAGCCTTGTATTTTGGCTCTTGTAATAAATCTTTTTGATACGACATCGGAGATATAGTTTGATTCCAAGCGACATCATTCATAACCTGATTATTTAGTACAGCATTTACTTTATTCGTATCTGTAATTGCTTGTTGCGCTTGAATTGGCGAAGTAAAAGCCGCCTTGTTTTCCAAAGCAAAATTTGTCTGGCTCGGATTAACGGCTATTTGTTCAGCCGAATTTTCCAATATTTCAGGTTTCATTATTTTATTCCTTTTATTAAAGTTTTAACACCCCTACTATCGCCGCGAATTACCATACCTTGTAATGCTGGGCGCATTGATTTTATCGCTGTTCTTTGATTGATTGTAAGATAATCACTATCTAACATTTTATCAATAACCTTATTCGCACTTGATACTTGCTTTTCATAAGTATTATCTTTTACTTTACCATATTTAAGCGTTTTTGACAAGGCGTTATCAACTGCCGAATCTGTACGCAATCCACTTGATTTATTTAATAGATTTTCCTGTGCTATTTTACGCCTATCACTTTGTGCGCGCTGGAACTGATTCCTTACCATTGGATTATTTTTCTACCGCGTCCCGCGCATCTGAATAACCAGAAGTTGATCCGTTTGGTTTTATAACTCTTTCTTGATAATCAATATCGTAATCCAATGGATCGTCTGATACAGTGATATTACTTAATAGATTATCAATTTCTTTATCCGCTGGGGATACCGCACTTGCTTGTGATTCTAATACTATTGAATTTATTCTGTCTGGGGACGGCAATTTATCGCCTACCATTTCGTTTTTAATAGCAGATGTTATGCGCGCCCGTACTTGCGTCTGTGCCACAGGGTCATAGTTTTTCCAATTACCATTAACACTTGCTATTTTATTTATCAAGATTATAACCATTCTTTTGTAATGTATCAGATACTTACTGTATTCATTTTTAACAGATAATTGGTTCATCAATTCACGCTGCATATCTGGCGACAGTCCACCGATTGTATCGCTGTTTAATGTACGGACTTCGCCATTGGATATTTTGTCTGTCAATTCAATAAAGCGTGAATTACTATTTATTCTTTTATTAATAATATCATCATAGGCAATCAAATCCTGAACATCTTGTTCGTTTTGTGGTGCACCAGCCATAGATATACGCGGCGCGTCTAATTGCTCTTGCGTAAATCTTGATACTCGGTTCGCTATTACAAATTCATTTGCGGATTCAATATGCATATCTGATAGTGCTTCCGCCATATCTGGATTTGATGAAGCCAAAGCCATAGTGGCTTTTTCTAACGCAACCGGATCGCCCGATTGTATCGCTGCATTATAAGATAAGATATTAGCCGTATTCATAGCGTCATAAGCAACTGAATTTTCTTCACGGACCTTGGTCGCGATTCTATTTGCTTTAACATTAAGTGAATCAATTTTTGCCTGAAACTTCGGTATCAGAATTTAGTTGATAAACCTGTCCTAATTAAATCTGGGTTTGATAAAGCAGACGGCGCACTGTTATAAACAATAGCATTGGCATTTTCATTTTCTATTTTTGAATCCATAGAATCCTGGATAACTTTAAGTGCCGCGCCCTTATCTTTATCAGTCATATTTTTTGTAAATATTTCATTATTCGCCAATAGATTGTAAGCATTCGCAGGATTGTCCAATACCTTTTTCTGTATGCTATTTAACAAAGCACCTGAATACTTTTCTTGTGCGACAGATGATATATATCTTTCATCCATACCAGCAAATTGTAATGCAGTATTCTTTTTGACTAATTCAATTCCATTATTATATTCAATATCACTTAATGCGCCAGATATTAAACTCGTAGACGCTTCATCATTTGACGCAAAAACAGTTTGTTCGTATTTTCCCCATTCGCCTGCCTCAAAGTTTGCAGCGCGGGTGGCATAACTTGCCTTTTGCCCTTCTACCCATTGTTTGAACTGATTAGCAACTGTCTTATCGCCGATACGAACTACATCATCATCTTTTGGCGCACCAGTTATATTTTTAACATACTCGTCTATTTTTGGATTAACAAAACGAGAAAAGAACTGTTGTGCATTTTTGCCCTTGTGTTTATTTTCTAAAACTTTTATTTCACGCTGGGAATAATTTACAAATTCAGCCTGTATGCCATTCATAAATACCTGATTTTGCCTTTCGCCGTAATTACCCAACGCGTCTGATACCGCCTTAACTGCGCTGGCTCCATCTGTTATATCAACCTGTAAATTTGGTATTACCTGTGCTGGCTGTATATTTGTTGGGTCGCGCAAAACTTCTGCCCCGCCCATCTTATTTGGTGAATCTGGTATTTTTAATGCCATTACTTTCCGCTCCCATACATTCCATTATAAAAAGATGCGCCTGCTGATATAGCATTTGGAATCGCACCCAACCAACCATCTAAAATAGCATTCTTACCCAATAGACGGCTTGTTTCCGCATCGTTCCTTTTCATAATCGCATTTGCTCGATATGTTCCAGATTTTCGCAATGATTCCGCCGCCTGTAATTCAGTTCTAACCATTATAACTGACGCATTATAATTTGTGGCGATATCTGTATTATCAATAATTTGGCTGTTTGTACCTTTGCCAACCGTAAACCCATTTGCGGCCATCGCTATAACTTGTGCGGTCTTGGCATTTTTGCCCTGCTGATAGACAACATTCATATCTGCTTGTCCCGCTTTATTTATATCCCGAATATTCTTTACCAAAAGTTCAGCATTACGCTCATCTTGACGCGCCTGAAATTCATAATTATTCGCTTTCATTTCCTGTGCGGACTTCGTTAAATAACCATTATACACACCAGCGATTGCTTTCATTCCAGACACGGTGGCATTGGCGTAATTAGACACCTTAAACGCGCTCATCGCTTCGCCTGTATCTGTGCCGCCTTCTTCTATCTTGCCAGCGGTAGGTGCTGACGACTTCATCTGTGGGCTTGTAAAACTGGCTGTTCTATTAGATGGCTTTGGCACAACACTTTGTGGTAAATCTGAATTAGATGTTATTTGTATAGGCTGATTAACTGACGCAGGTGTTGAATCGCGTGATGACATTCCACCCCAAGCGGGCGACATATTGCTTTGTGCCAATATAGATTCTAAATTCATATATGGATTCATCTTGTATTCCTTCACTTGATAAATTCTAATACTTTATATCCGTGCTTTTCTTTTACCGGTATAAATCCAAAAGAATAAAGCATTGATAATAATTGGTTTGCGCCTTTATATACTATACAATTTATCGCTTTATTTTTCAATGCAATTATTTTATTTTTCATTTCATCTTCTAAAAGAATTTTATTTTTTATAAAAGAAGCACAAGGATATATAACAACATTATAACCATCGCCACAATCATAGACAAATAACCCGCACTGAATTTTATTACCAATACAAAAAGCAACCGATTCCGTACATTTATCATTCATACCTTTCATAACAGACATTGACACTTCCTGAAAATTTTCCTTTATATCAAGTATTGATTGTATAGACAAATGTCTATACAGATTTTCAAGATTCTTATTTGTTATTTTCACGATTTCAACTCCGAAAATGTTTGTGTTAATGTTATTGATTCAATCCTAGCAGGATATGGTTCGCGTTGTAATATTTTAATAGTTGAATCCCATTTGAATTCGCCATTTACTTCTAATGGAATCTGCCCGCGTTGTAAAAATTCAGCATTATTAACAGCGTCTTTCATAAGGCTACGCGTTTCATATTCTTTACCACAGGTTTTATATGTTATCCCGCGTGAATCTCCGTGTCGTAAATAAGCCTTATTGATAGTCCTATCGCGCCCTATGGTGCTATTGCCATTTGAATCAGAAAAGTCCATAGGTATAGTTTCAGCAACCGCATAATACGGTAGACCAACCAAAACATCGCCAATCAATTTATCAGATTCCCCATCGCCAACTTGTATCTGCCCATTTATAACCAAATATCCATCAAATTCAACATCATCTATTTCAACAACATTGCCGCCTTCTTCTATTGTCTGTGGTTCTCGGATTAAATAATTACCATAGAATAAGTTATTACCTAGGTCAAATACACGAACTTTCTTGCCGTTAAATATTTCTAATCCTGTAATGGTACCATCTGGCAATGGTGTTCTTTGTACCGTACAATCCATATAGATATTATCTGTTCTTAAATATTTTGTTTCAAGATAAAAGTTTCTGCCATCGCCATAATCAACAACAACATAAACCAAGTCTTCGGTATCACGGTTAATAATATGTAAATCTTTTACAATACCTTCCCCATATAATCTATACCAAGCATAAACATTTTGCTCTTTAATATAAGTCAAACAATATGTGTCGCCGTCATCACACAAAACAAAAATAGTCTTTATAGGATAATCTTTATATAATAACTTTTTAATTTGCTTTTTATCAAATATATGTTTTACAAGTAATGTTAAATCGCTCGGGTCAATCTGCCCATATTCGTTATATGACAAATCATAAACATTACGATTATTAGTATTTGTAAATATCATAGACCGATTAACTGATACGGGCTTTGTTTTTTTACTCATACCCATCATAGATACAGGTTCTTTTGATAATGTTTCAGATCCCTGTACTGAACTTATTGTCTTACTAGTGCTAAATACAAGTGAAATCCAAGAATACACGCCACACCAGGTATCAAAGTCTGTAATAGGCACTTCCAAGAATCCGCCTTCATCATCACTGCGCACTTCGGAACTCGCCAATGAATCAATATTACCAACCTGCGTATAGATTAAATTCTGTTGAAAGTCATTTAATGTAAAAAATGCTCGTTGATTATAATCTGCCATTGTGGCAACTTTTGGAAAAGTGCCATCAGCATTAAGATATTTTGGTTTTTGTTTCTGCGATATACTTGTGTCAACTGAAAATTCTCCCTTATCAGCATACGAATATGTTGTTTGTGCGGCAATCATTTTGATACTTGTTAATAAATAGAACTTTCCTTGAAATCTTTTATAAACATATATAAATGCGTCAGGAATAATATTAGCAATTGGAACAGTAATAGATACATTTATAAATTGCGTACCCAATTCAGCATTGGCAACCAATTGATTAGATTCAATTGGTAATGATATTCGGCTCTCTGTTTCAGCAATAGCAAAAGAATACTTATATGATACCGGCACATAAGGGTCTGGCTGCGTCCCAGCAAGGGTAGCAGATATTGTGCCGCCAGTTATTACCTTTTCATAAATCTTCTTATCTGTGATAAGTGCGCCCAAGTCATTATATCCTATATAAGACAAATCCATACTTCCATCATAATAATAAAGAACACGCGATAATTCGTATGTTGATAATTCTGAAATGTTTGGCGTGATTCCTGATGGATATAAAATGCTTGTTAATGTATTTTGGGGTGTTAAATATTTAATACCTGTATTATCAAAAAATACTAATTGTTCGCCAAGCGATGCCATTTTAAATGGTGTTGTATTGTTATATGGCAATGTCGTTATATACTTTCGTCCACGGCGCATTTCCAAAGCACCGGCTTCGCGTACAGTCCAATTAGTACATTGCTGTAATCCAGTTTTAATTTTATTAAAATCAGCGCGTCCAAAAAGTTCAGGGGAAACTAATCCCCCACTAAAATTACTCTGTGTA
Source organism: Hesperophylax consimilis (assembly GCF_061612785.1). Classification (NCBI taxonomy): domain Eukaryota; kingdom Metazoa; phylum Arthropoda; class Insecta; order Trichoptera; family Limnephilidae; genus Hesperophylax; species Hesperophylax consimilis. The sequence continues at coordinate 22,860 of NW_028301433.1, read as the reverse complement.
TAATTTATCTTGAATTCCGCCATAAGATTATCCCCTAGCGTTTATATATTTATCGTCCATTAAGTCTGGGGTTGTGGTTTCTCCAACATTCTTATCTTGTGCTCTATCAAGTTCATACTGATATTCTCTCATTATCTTTGTGTTATCGCGCCCTTTTGCTATCGCAACCTTAGCCGCAAGTTTTAATACAAAACAACGCCGCAACCAAACTGGCATACTATCATTGTTTGTTTTGCTTTTTATAATCTTTAAGAACAACGGTAAGCACGGCGAAATTATTATGCTATTACCATCTTTATCATTTGTTGCGCGCGCCAATTTATCTTCAACTATTGCGCTCCTATCTTTATAAAAACCAAGTATTCGTAAAGTACCAGATGGATATGCATATACATTTGGATTTTCTGCTTTTAATAAATCTGCTTGAATTTCAAGAACCTTAAATGCCCAAGGATGCTCAGCATATAATTCGTCCATTGTTGTATAGAATATTCTGCGACCCAAATCTGCCAAGTTGCTGTTTTCATCCAATGATGTAATAGTAGTATCTTGTCCAGATTCTATTAAAGCATCATTAAAAATACCGACAGCAACTTCATTTATCATAGCAGACTACTTTTTCCCAGGGTTTGCAGATTGTAATTCATCAACCAACGCGCCCAACTCCTGAACCTTGCTAGTCAAATCTGCGATTTTTACATCTTTTTCTTTGCCCGATACTTTTTCAGTTTCAAGCATTTTAGTCAAATCTGCGATTTTTACATCTTTTTCTTTGACGGTCGTATTCGCGCCAGTGGCTTTGGATATTTTTTCCATCCGCTTGTTATATTCGGATACCAATTCCCAACGACCTTCGTTCATTTTTACTTCATCATCAACTAAAACGATTTCTCCTTCATTATAAAACTTTCCATTAAACTGAACGCTCTTTAATTTTGCTACATATTCTTTTGACATATTGTATTCCTTATGTAAATAATAATTTGGGGCGATTTTATCCACCCCAGTTGATTAGTTTTGTTCCGCAACGATAATATCGTCCAGATTATCAAGACCTGCCGCTGCCCCAATAAATACATCACTGTTTAAGAATGTAATAGTGGTTGGAACTGCTTTTACAAAACGGCGCACCTTTGGCAACATAATAGATACAGTGCCCGGTGCTGTTAATGTCGCTGTTGAATTAGCAACTGCAACAAAGGTTCCATCTTTTGTATCGCAATCCTGCAATGCAACGCTACCTGCCACAGATGAAGTTAAATTCAAATAACCGTGTTGGTTATTAAATCCGCCTATCTGTCCATTACCGCCAAAGTCTAAAATATTAGATGCGGTCATTACGGCTTCGCCATTTATAGGGCGCGCCCAGAAAGTATTTTGTTTATCAAATAACATATCTTTATCCTTTTGTTTAGCAGGGGTTTCCCCCTGCTTTATTATTAAGCCACAACTTCTTCGCCAACGGAAATCATTTCATCAACGCGCACCGGAATGCCATTGAAGTGTTTGATTTTCTTACCAAAGTAATCGTCCATAGTATATGTAAAATTAACATTGGTTTTATCATTGACGCGTAATTGAATAGCCAAATCCACTGATTTAGGTATATACAATACCAGTTTATCCATCAAGTTTTCTGGAACTGAATTGATTACCTTCATCAACAACTCTTCGTCAAAAGTAGTCTTTGATACAGTAGATACATCAATGTTCGCAACACGAATTACCGCGCGTGGATCATTAGTAAAGAATCCCATTTGTGCGCCACATTCGTAATTTTCAGCCCATAATCTTTTCTCTGGATTTTCTGTATCCGGATAAACAAAACCGTCTGTCAATCTCTTGAAATATACTGAATCTTCAATATTTTCAAGCACATTACAAGCCGCGCCCATATCTCTATCCCAGGCTATACCATAGATAGAAGTTAATTTAGTTGCAGCACCAGTTCCGCCAGCACTAATTACATTGGTGTCATTCAATGACTTAACATATTGTGCTACGCCATCAAAATCATCAGCCGTTCCGCCAGACTTTGACCCATAAATCAAATCCATCGCTAATTTTTGTGAAGTACCTTGTATGAATCCAGTCATATTAGTTTGACGGACTTCATCTGGGTCTTTTGCAACTTTTGTTAACAAGGTGTCCAACCAAGGGTAAGTCATATACATTTTAGTTCCGAACTCGCGTTCATCTGTTGATGTATAACCCCCGCCCACACCTTTATTTACTCTACGAACATCCGGTGATGGTAATGACTGACGAAATGATACCTTGTGTACCAATCCGCTATTATTTTTAACTATTTCGGCATCGTTTAAGATTGTGGTCATTTTTTGTAAAAGTTCCGCAACCATAACGCGATTACCGTTTGAAGTTAAACGCTTTGCGGCATCATATATAGTGCCGACTTTTGCATTTTCTAACATCTTTAATCCTCTGTTTGTGGCTTACTAAAATCAAATCTAGGTCTGCCGTACATATCAGTTTTTTGAGAGTTGCCTATTGCGTTTCCGCCTTTCATAATTTTTGCACTCTCTGAATCCCTTGCTATTTTAAGCAATATTTTATTTACGCCTGCGTGTTTTGTAAATCCAAACTTTTCCAGTTCCGCCAATTCATTTTCTGGCGCATACTTTTTAAGTAATTCACTAACGGCTTTTGTATTATTCTCATAATCCTTACCAAAATCTGGGTCTTTTTTTAATGTATCTGCCCATTGTGATTCTGAATTTTTAATATGTTCTTTCTGTTTCTCTAATATTCGTTCTTTTTCATTTTCCGATAACATCTTATTAGTTTCAGAAAGCATTTTTAAGTATTCGTTTGCTTCATCTTTTCCCTTAAAAAACTTTGAATGTTTATCAAATAAATCTTTTTTACCGGCGTCATCTAAACCCAAATCATCTGGAAACTGAATATCAGTAATACCAAACCCAATCTCTGGTGTGTCCGCAGGCTCAATTACAGGTTCTGTGCCTTCGGCTGGTTTAGAATTTTCAATTACAGGCTCTGTAATAACCGTTGGTTCCACTGTTGGTTCAATCGTTGGATTTTCGTCTTGCATTTTTATTTACCTCTGTTGTTTTAAGTTCAGATATTAGTTTATTAAGTTCCATAGGATAATTATACATTATTTCTTGAAGTAAATCAAGCCCAACTTCGTGCGCGGTTTTTTCTTTGCGTTTTGAAAACCCACATTCTAAATCTACACCAAGACGACTTAATATTTCCACAATAAATTTGCGCCCATCTTTATCAACCAGTGTATTATGTAATGTTATTGTTAAAAATTCATCCATATTATATCGCCCCCGCTATTGTTCCTGCTTGCGCAAAGTTCTTCGCCGCCGCCGCCATACTTTCAGCGGTTGCCATTTGCTGTGCGCCAGCCTGTGCTTGCGCTGCTGCATCTTGTTCTCTATTGATTTCATCCACAACCTTATCTGTTGAGAACATAATCCGGTCAATTGGTAAATCCAAACGCTTTGCGTAATAATCAGCAAATTCAAACACATCAACCTTGCGATTTATATTTTGATTAAACTGTGATAATACACCAACAATCTGCAACCATCTTTCCAATAATGATAAATCTGATAAAGATTGTGATTGAGCCAGTAAAGAATGAAATGATACATTCATAACTTTACCTTTCATAGTTTCTGGCATATCATCAGGCAATTCATTTAATTCATATAGGATTTCAAACGAACGCTCTACGATTTTTCCAAGCGACAACATAAGATTCTGAACAATTCCACCCATAAGAATAATTTCTTCTTGTGAAATCTTTTTTACTTCTTCTGCCGTCCGTGTTTTTGGATTGCTCATAATATAAGAAAATAAATCTTTATATGTTAAATATCTTAACCTTGCGTCTATTTCATCCCGCGCGACATTGCCTTCATTGGTATCAAAATTAATCCCCTTGAACAACTCTGTTATTTCATCACTTGTATAAGTTAATTCGCCAGCACCCGCATTTATTTTAATATTCTTTGCCGCTGGGTCTACTCTCATTGGTGGTAATATTTTTTTCGCACGTGCTTTTTTAATATCTTTTTCAATATCTTGTAATTCCATAACATCGGCAAGAATATCGTGCCCGACACCACTTGTATATACACCGTTATTTTTTTGATACCAATGAAATAATATAGCAGGAAAATCTGACATACCCTTCATTTCTAAAAGAGAATCTTTTTCATCAACATTCGCACACTCAATGAATATGCAGGATATGTATTCCTTATTAAACGCATTAACATAAGAAGGTAAATAATCTGCATTCGGCTCTATTGCTTGTATAATATTATATTGTTTATTTGTAATATTTTGATTTATTTCGGCTTGTATCGTTTTGGGTAAATTGTCTAATCCAAATCTATCAGATAACTGCCTTCCATTTAATGAAAACACGTGATAGAAACAATTATCATTACCTTCGCTATCTTCATCAATATAATACTCGCCAAAGGTAAAACGCGTAAAATCAATTTTTGTTTTTCTGGATTTTTCAACAGTCAAAACGCTTGTACCATAAGTTGCGCCTTCACGAATTAAAGATTCAATAAAAGAAGTTAATCCGCGTGATTGAAATACTTCCATAAGTTTTTCACTTGCTCTATACAACCAACTCTGCTCTTCTTGCGTTTCGCCTTCTACCTTCAATCCAAACCAACGAGAATCAGGCGGACACATAGTCGCAACCATAGAAGTAGCAAGGTCGCGCATATAACGAATTGGCTTGCCATTTAAGTTTTGTTTTGGATATGTAAATTTGCGTTTGTTTTTATTATCACTTGGCGATGTATAAAATATGCCTGTGTCAGGTGCTAAAAACCGACTAATCTTTTGCATATCAGGGTCGTATTCCTGACGAATCTGCTTTAATTCTCTCAATCTACTTTTATAATATTTTATATCTCTTGGCATTAAAATATCCCCTGTGTGAAATATGGATTTGTAGTATCTTCTGTCGTAGATGATTTATTAGCAAGTATAGCCGCCGAATTTGGCGCAATATCCGTAGCCTTTGGGGCTTTCCTAACAGGCTCTGTTTGCTGTGCTGCCAAAGCCTTCAACCGCTTTGTTTCCGCGTCTTTATCAGCCTGTGCCTGTTTTGTTTCCGCGTCCGCAATAGCCTGATCTTGTTTTGCTTCTGCGTCTTTCATTGTGCTGCGTTGACGCTCGCCAGAAAAAACAGAATACCCGACTGACGCTACCGCTGCTAATGCTGCTACTGTTGCCATTTTGAAAATCCTATAATATTATTATACCCAAGCCTTTGAATAATTGTATTAAACTTATCACTTTTATATCCGCTTACACTTGTTCCAATTATTATCTGCTCTGCGCCTTCGGTTTTCGCTATTTGTTCCAGCCGCCGAATCATTTTTATAAACTCTTTGCCACGATATTCTGGCTTACAGTATAATAATACTACATTTAACTTCTTTTTACAATCAAAATCTATACAACAAGTCCAACCAATAACACCTATATCATTTGGCATAATTTCGTAATCAAATACTGATGCCATATTATAGATATATTCTTTTTGTTCTGGGCTATAATTCATATAATCATCAGATATTATATCAACCCACTTTTTGATTTCCGCCGCCGATTGCTTCATTGTTGCCCCCCGTTTCTAAAAATACACCACCTAATTGGACAGTCTGTGTTTTATCAAAAATAACTTGTTTTTCTTCTGGCCCTGATAATCTAATCGTTTTTACTGATATATTAAATTTGGTTTTATCCGAACCCCTTTTATAATAGTTTTTTACAAAATTTTTAATAAAATTGTTTTTTTGCTGATTTATAAATCTATCCAGTGCTATCATCTGATCTGTATCATCTTCCTCTGCGCTACCACTTGCTATTTTTCCAAAATTGAAAATTAAATCCGCCATTATCCCAACCTTTGTCTTTGTCCACCAAGCATTTCATATAATGATTCATCATAGAATCTGTTGCTAAGGGTTTCTATGTTTGATACTTTATATTTTATTGACTTAACATCAATAGTTGGTCTATATTGCCAAGTAAATAAATTTCCTAAAAGTCCTTTTACGCCTATGCTAGTTCTTGTCCAACCACTCCCATTCCAATAATCAAAAAAATTCATTGGAACATAGTCGCCAGTCTGTGGAGAATAACTATATACGATCGCCTCCGTGTAAGCAATCGCAAACACTTGACCCGTTTTAGATAATACATAAGGTCTTTTGTTTGGTAATTTTGCTGATATAGTTGCCATATCAATCGTCCCCCAATGTATTATCTGACATACGATAGACTATTTCCCGCCCGCCATTGTGCCTAAAATCAGTTTCTTTTTTGCTAACTGCGTATCTGCGCATAATATAAGCATAACGCATAGCATCAAGAATATCATCATTTTCTTTCCCAGGCTTATTATCTTCCTTATATAGATATAAATCCTTTTCCTTTAACAAATCCTGACAACTTGAAAATATTCTAAACTTACCATCTGCCATCGCTTTGCGTATTTCTATTATACCATTTTCAACACCAAGGCTATTATTTTCCGTACGGGCATTATGTCCAGTAAAGTTTATCCCATACCGCGCATATATTTCTTTATAAAGCCAACCTTCCGTTTTCTTTTCGTCCCCAATAGTCGTCAATCCGCTATTTTTCATAAAATCGTGCGGGTACGCCATAGGAATCCATTCGCCGCCGCGTTTTAATATCAACTGCGCCAATTCAGCATCAGCAATATTTTTATATTTAAAACAATCATATACATAGGCTGTTTCATCTGGGGATATTGCTATCCAGCAAGTCGCAACCGGATGGTCGCCGCGACCAAAATCAATCGCCGCTATTCGCTTAAAGGTTGATGGAATATCAAAATCATCACAGACAAGATAATCATTACTAAATGGATACACCATACCACTACCCATCTGTGGAATACCCAACATACGCGCATCTTTTTGTGCATCATTTAACCCACTAAACTTTTCACGAATCTGCTGTAATTTTTCTGGATAATTTGCTATATGTGGGGAATCATAAACACTTAAACAGATAAGAGATTTCCCTGGACTTTTATTTCCCCAATATTCCTGAACTAATTTTGTCATACCATTTAACGGTGTGAACGCCATATAAAAGTGTCCGCCAGTCGCACTTAATCGCGCCATCAATTCACCGTAAATATCTTCCGGTGGTTCTTCATCACAATATATAACATCAGCAGTAAGAGACTGTAAATTTTCTCTGCCTTGTTCATATGACCTGAAATACATAGTACAGATACTGCCGTCTATTCTTTTAATTTGTAAATTATCAACCAGCCCCGGAACACCCCTTGATTTTATAATGCTATTAAAATCAATAAAGTCTGGGCTAATTAAACCATCACGGAATCCTTCTAAAACAGTTCCTATAATATTTTTTTGAACATTATCTCGTAATGTTTTATTATCGGTTGCAGCCACAATAATATTTACTATCTGTTTTTTTGTAATAACATTTTCGCGGCTAGGTACACGCCAACCTTCATACCAATCTGGATAAATACCTGTTGCTAAAAATCCGATTTGATGCGAGCCAGCAATTGTTTTTCCTACCTGATTTCCACCAGATATTAAAGAACCAGCCGCCGCACTATTATGAAATTGCTTTTGTTTATCGTACGGCTTATATAACGCAAATCTGCGCCTTAATTCCGTATTTATCTTTTCAAAAGTTATTTCGTCATTCATTAAAAACTTCTTGTGGCTGAACAAACATTGCGGCTTCCGCCAACTATTTCTTTGCTTTGCTTACAGTTATAAGAACAACCACTAAGCAATAGCAATGCCGTAATTATAAATATTTTTTTATTCATCTTTATACTCCTTACTGATTTTTAATGCCCTTTCCAGATCCTGGATAGACATATTTTTAATATATTTTTCGCCTTCATCAATAACTCTATCATTATTTCCACATTCTGATAACACTTCCAACTGCTGACTTGTCATTTTAATCCCGGATTTAATCTCATTCCCAATTTTAATCTTGCCCGCTAATAATTTTATCCGAACAATTTCTTCCATTAACTGATCCGCAGATAAATTTATAATATCCAATCTACACAAATGCTCAATCGCAGATAAATTACTCGCGTCAATTTCTAAATTTATCCCGGCTAATCCAGCCTGAAATTCTTTTATCGCTTTAAAATTAACCTTACCGCCCAATAACAACCCAGAATTATTATCCCGCAATCTAGATAACCCACGGTTAATTGTTTCAACTTCCCTATCCCCAATACTGCCCAACGCAATCATACTTCCAACAGCACGCTCAACCTCTGTCGTAATATCAACTTCCTTCTTCCAACACTCCAAAACCCTTTCTCGCAAAAGATATTCAAACTCACAATCGCGCTCGCCCTTCAATACTCCCATACTAACGCAAGTCCCGCGCCGTATCATTACACATTTACCTTCCCCCATCCAAGGTTTAAATATAACACTCTTGCCTTCCTGACGCAATACAATGTTGCGACCATCCATCAACCAATCAGGACGACCTATATCACCGAAATAAAAAATATTAGCAACCTTACGCACTTAAAGAAACCTTTCTCGTACTGCCATTCTTTGCCCCACACTTTATCCCCGCCAACTTATGACGCTCACGAACCCACTGCTGAATAAATGATTTCTCTTCCGCACTAATGTGAAAAGTACAACGCTTGTATTCAACCCCATTTATAACCGACATATCAAAATCCTTTCGCTTGTTTGTATTACTATAATATATTTTTAAAATAATTACAACCATTATTATTACACATTACGAAAACCGTTTTCTACTCCGACTTGTAGATAGCAGGTGTATAGTTTGGAAAAAACTTTCAGTTTTTGTCCCCCCATATCGGATATAGGCATAATAGACGCGGGCGTCCCCCCCCCGCGAATCCAGGGCAGACGCGCAGATTAAGGACGCGGCGGACGGTAATTATTGACAAAAACTGTGCGTATATGGTGTTTATATTAGACAGCAACAAGCACAACATTATTGACAAAACAATCACAATACTTGACAAAGGCGTATAATCTCCATTATGTATAGTTGATTGCCGCACTTGTATATACAATCTAATATGTTATAACTCATTGATAATACTATAAATTATAGTTATATACTGGAACAAAACGCTAGAATCTAACAATCCAAACTATACATAATAATTTATTATCGTGTAATTTTGTATATACAAGGTAATTATTAGACAATAATATTAAATTGACAACAAGGATATTGTTTGACAAAAAAGACACGCAAAAAAGATAAATATCTACAAACCATACCAATTGGCAAATTATCAATTTAAAGCCCGTACAATCGTTTTATCGTTATAGTGGCACAACGACAAGTAAAACATAAAACAAGGCATCGTAGACTTATTAAAACGCGTTTAATCGCTATTATAAAAGTTATTCTGAAACCAGCGGGCGCATATTTTGAAAAATCCAAAGATAAACCTTTTTTGATAAAAAACGAAAAAAGCCATCAACAGTAGTAGCGGCGACAAAAAATAAAATTTAAAAACAAACAACCTTTTTGAACAACAACAACCGGTTAAAACATAGGTGCGCTTTTTGCGTGCCTAAATGTTATGATATGTTATGATATGTTATGATATGATATGATATGATATGTATATGCCCCCGCGAGTGATTAGCGAGTGATATGCTAGCGATATGCTAGCGATATGCTAGCGATTAGCAAAAAACCGAATCGTTTATAGTGCGGAAAGGCGCGGGAATCAGGGCTTTTTTGAAAGTGCTTGACTTACTATTATAATTATGTAATAATGATTAGGTAATAAAAAAGGGATTAAAAATGATAACGACAATAATAATGTACGACGGCAAAGAAGTTAAAGTTTACGAAAGCGACAGAGATTCATATAATAGACAAATAACTGATTTGTCTTTCGCAAATGTTTGGAATTTGGCAAATACTGACTTTAATAGAAATGCTGGCAACGGACAAGTCGCCTACAATTCAGAAGACGAAGCGATTGATTGCTTTATGAATTCCATCGGCGGTGCTTTTTCAGAGCACAATAATGAATCAGATTTGAAGAATTTTTTACAAAATTTAAAAACAAACAACTTATTAGCAGAACGCCCCGATTTGGAATCAGGTTATGCCGATTGGGCAATATCAGAAGAAGAAGAAGAAGAAGAAGAAGAAAATTAATAGTTTAATTTAAAAACTGTAAAAAAAAGGAGATTAAAATTAGCAATTGGGGGGATAAATATATAACACTAGTGGGCGCAGATATTTTGGTTGATATTAAAAGCAGTCTTTTCGCGGGAAAAGAAACGGCGGACAAATTGTTTTTAGGCAACAATCCAAAATATATTGTAAAACAAAATACGATTCATCAAATTAATTTTAATAACAATTATTATACGGCAACCAAAATTTACACACGGCAGGAGACAGAAGACAAGTTCACGCCGCGCGGACGGTTTAATTTGTTAGACGCGGATGGAGTCAATAAAATGTTAAAATTTGAATTATTAGGTAAATTTGAATAATAACAACCGCCGCAAGGCAATAGTTAAAAAACTATGAAACTTAAAGCAACAAAAAAAGATATACAAATGCAATCAAATAAACTAATAGCGGTAGGTTATTGCGAGTTGCAAACTTTATTAAAATATAAAAAGGCTTTTGCTTATAGCGTGTCTAACAAATCCTGGGCTTGTGATTATTACGATATAGGGCGCGGGGTTGTAATCTCTACCGGATATAGTCCGGTGGGTAAAAAATCACCCAAACAATACGCAATTGTTTACAAATATGAAAAAAAAGCACAAGATTTAGGTTATGATGGGCGCAATGCAACAGCCCTTGAAAATTTAATCAATGAGTTTATTGAAGAGATTCTAGCACTATAAAAAAATTAAAAACGAAAACCCAAAAAAGGCGGTTATAAAATGAAAAATTCTACATTTAATAAAAAAATTAAAGATTTGGCAATTAGCGGCAATAGTGCCGGACTAATAAGACAATTGGCAGATGTCAATTATCAAAAATATCAAACAGCTCATCGCCATTGTGTAGCAGAAGAACACCGCGACAATTACGATTCAAATTTTCCTGGGAAAGTAAAAATTAGAAATGAACGAGATAGCATTGTTGAAAGTTTTGTTAAGGAATTTGGCGAATTAACAGTCGGTCAATTTTATGGTTGCAATAGTTTGGAAGATTACGAAAACAAATTAACAAATTTATATAATAAAATTTGTCCCGCAGATAAAATCAAATGGGGTCGGGATATTAATTTGGTTGCAATTTGTTTGTACGAAATGCAAATCAATAATTAAAAAGGCTTTAAAATGAAAATATTCTTAACAATTATATTTTTAGGACTGGGACTGGGCGGGGCGTACTTGACGCGCTGGACGCCCGAAGAACAAGCGCACTGCTTGAAGTTTCACAACAACCCGCAATCTTGCGGTTATGGGGTATAATATGAAAAATTATTTAGAAAATATTAGAATTTGCGAGTTTGAAAACTGGACTTGCCAAAATAAAATTGATTTTATAAAAAACAGTTTTATTTTTGAAAACACAACGGACGAGTATCAAAAATGCATTGAAATAAATAATTTAATTATACAAAAAAACAAAGAAATGATAATAAGAAGGGCAGGCATAAAATGACTTTATTGGAAATATTTTTGTTCATTGAAAAATCAGGGGCAATCATTACGAATAAACAAGACTTTATAAATAAATATCATAGTGATATAAAATTTATATGGGACGCAAAACAAAAACAATACAAAATAAGGGGCTTAAAATGAATAAAAAAATCAAAACCGCAATCTGTGCTTTTGTAAAAAAAGAATACGGGCAAGACGAATTAAACAATCCATCCTGGGATATAGATTTGATAGCAAAAACAGTATCAGATACTATGATTGATTTTATAGACAAAGAGATAGAAGGGGCGGAACATCTTATGTCGTCAATGATTAAAAAAGGAAGATATGGAAAAATATTAGATTATGGACGCGCTTTTTTGGACGCTTTAAATCATATCAAAAAAAACATAAATGGGTAAATATCCACGCAGCAAAATATAATTGTTAAGAATAAGGACGACAACAAAATGGTTAAGCAATTAAGACCAGAACAAGCCGAAGCCGTAAAATGGTTAATGGCGGTGGCGCGAAAAGGGAAAAATCCCTTGCTGGCGGCTTGTGTTGGCGCAGGAAAAACTTTTATGCTATCAAAATTTTGTGATCAATATATAGCCTGGGCGGACGAAAACAAAGGGAAAAAGCATCACGCGCTAATCTGTATAGGCAATCAAACGATACACGACCAAAATCTGCTTGAATTTCAAGAATCGTGCCCACACTTGACGATAAGTGAATTTATAACAGACAACAAACCGGCAAAATTTGGGCGCGTTGTTTTTGGTATGATTCCAACCCTTGTCAATCATTTGGATAAATTACCAAAATTTGACTTAATAATCTTTGATGAAGGACACCATACAAATGCAGCGACTAGTAAATCAATACGCGAAAATTTACTTGCCGATGATGGCATAACTTCGGCTTTTACAGGCACGCCGTATAGGGGCGATAAAACGCCGCTTGATTTTGATTGTTATTTCTCTATCAGTTTTCAATCACAAATTGACGCTGGGTATCTTGTGCCGCCAAAGTTTATAGATAAAACAATGTGGCGTAGATTATCCGATAATGATAAAAAATTCAAGCCAGCATATATTCGCGAAAACCCGAAAACAGGGGAGCCAGAAACTATTTTGCCTTTACATATGGCAAATAGGCTTCCTGGCTATTCTAATGGCGATAGACTTTACAATGCGGTGGTGGATGTTATTATAAACGAAAGAATACAAAATCACGCCTCGGTTGTATATTGTGCTAATCACTTACAGGCGCAAGATATTTGTAGAATATTAAAACAAAAAATATCACCAGAATTAGTTTTTTATCTGGATGGCACTGAATTAAAAGACGAGCGGGCGGCAAAACTAGACGCTTTTTACAAAGCCGCCAGCAAGGGAAGTATTATTATAAATGTCAATATCTTGACGGAAGGCTGGAACTTTCCAGCATTAAGAACACTTTTTAATTTAGATTCTGATGGTTCTAGGGGGGACGCGGTTCAAAAGTACGGACGCGTTTTAAGAATCCCAGTAAATGAGATAAAAAAATTCGGATTAATTATTGATTTTGGGGGCAATATAGAACGCTGGGGCAAAATGGACGCCGAAGCCGATATAACAGGTGGCGAAGCAATTGTAGATAAAATAACTGGCGAATGGAGTTTTATTAAACGACAAGAATCAAATGGCGGTGGCGAAAAAACCCCTTATGAAGTATCATCAATTGAAGACAGTGAGATAAATTTATATGAGGTCAGGCAAGACTGGGAATCTTGGGCAAATCCGAACGACCATAAAAAGTACGCTCGTGTGGCTCTTGGTACTGAAAAAGCCGCAATATTATACGATAATAATATTTATATCAGCAATAATCGCATTGATTGGAATAAATTTGATGGCACAATTGATGGCGCGCACCTGTTTATGAAATCGGATACTGGCTATCAAAAGACAGAAAGGAATCAAAAACCATTAAAAATACAAATTGAAAGATTGGGGACAAAATGGAATACAATAGGGGCGGACAGATACAGATTAAATACTGGTATTTGTTTTGATAATTTCCTTAAATTTTTGATAAAAAACGAATCGGAATCTACGCCAGAAGTGGCAGGTAATCAAGAATAATAGAAATAAATAGACAATCAATAATAGTTATGTAATAATAAATAAAAAAGGGGATTAAAATGGAAAAATTAACAAATACACAAAAGGCATTATCGGTCAAACAAGGGATGGATGGGTTATCCGATTCATTAAAATCAATAACTGGCAGTAAACTGCCACCTGTTATAGTCTTGACTATTATGAATGCTTTGGAATCTTTGCGCGGCGATAAACCTGTTATTGATGATTTAAATGCGCGTAATATTGCGCGGTCATTAAAGGCATCTGCGAACTCATTACAACTGCGCGGCGTTGATTTTGCTAGACACGGTTCGGAAATATGGGCAGTTCCATATCCAGCGGGTCAAAAAAGTTTAGCGCAAATTGTATTATCGCAAAAATGGACTTTGCCTTTTAAAATTGCCAGCGAGAAAGGGTACGCAATTGTACCACATTTTTGGGTTATCCCAGAAAATATAAAAGAATTTTGCGATTTTGAAATGAGTCGCGCCAGCGATGGAAGGGTTATTTATAACCTTGTAAAACCTGAAACAGGGTGGACGCGAATAGACCCAAGTATAACGGGTCTACACGATGGAACTATCGGCGGATACGCTGTACTTTTGACAATAAGCAAAGGGGATAAAAAATTTGACGATATTGTGAAAATTATCACAAAGGAAGATTTAATATCTAGGTCTTCAAACTTTGGAAAACCTCGTAGTAGTTGGGCAAAAAACCCAGCGCAAATGTTTAGAAAGGCAATATTAAAAACCGTTGCGCCTGAATTTGAAAACGCATTGCCTGATTTAAAAGGATTATTTTCTTTTGCCGATGAAGATGTTGATTCGGATAAAATAAATATTGGCGATAAAGAAAAGATAAACCCAATAAATGATGTAGATATTATACAGGAAACTGAATTTTCAGAACGCGATATAAGTCAAGAAATCGCTGAATGGAAAGAAGTTATCAAAGACAACCCGTCCGAAAAAGACAGAATTATAAAAGAAATGAATGACGCTGCTGAATCTGGAAAATATGAAGAATATTTATCAGAACACGAAGCGGAAGTACAGGCAATCAAGGGAGATGAAAATGAATAAATATAAAGAAAGTTATAAAACAATCGGTGCGTCTGAAATATATGGAATCGTATATCATTACGCGACCGATGAAGAACTTGAAAATTGTGGCATAACGCCGTCTGACTTACGCCTAGAATCACCTTATCAAACCGCGCGGTCAATCTATCATACAAAAAAACAAACGGCTGGATTCGTGAAACAATCGCCCGCCGAATCATTGTTAGAATTCGGCAATGCCGCAGAATCTTATATGGAAAAAGTATTAGAAGCCCGTGGCGTTAGAGAATTACAAACACAAAAGAAAATAACGGACAGGGTGTTGAAATTACACGCGACAATAGATGTTATAGGTATTTATGAAAATTCGCCAATAGTTATTGAAAATAAAACTGAAAATGGTTTTAATACCAAAGATACAATTGCTTTTAAGTATATTTTTCAAGTCCATCAACAGGCTGGCCTGGCTAATGTTCAGGCTTGTGGTTTTAATTTCCTTAAACTATTTAATGACGGTGAATTTAATCGCGGGAAAATAGTCCAGATGGGCGCACGCAAGCGTGAAGACTTTTTAATGACAAACGCAGAATGTAATTTACAAGTTATAAAATATAAACATCAAATTTGGATTTTAATAAAAGAATGTGCGAAACGATTTTGGGCGGACTTTGATAACAATATTGAACCAAAGACTAATTTTGATTCAGTTGGACAAGTGGCAAGAATGATTCGCGCTGATGGATTTTTTCAAGAAGACGAATTTGCTCATTTTGAGTTTGATATTAAAGAATTTGATAAATTAAAAGCCATTAAAAAGATGCCGAAAACGATCTTGATGCGTTTAAGAATAAAATTGTAGAAAATTTATATTTTCATAAAAGAATTTGTGCTAAAATGAAAATGGTGATATGATAAAAATTGCTGCGAATAACGCTATATTAACAAAAGAATTCAAACAATAGGTATAAAAATATGTCTGAATATATCCAATATTCCAAAATTTTGATATACACCGGTGCTTTAAGACCTGTTGTAAGACGAATGTCAGATGCTGAATTAGCACAGACTATGCGGGCTTTATTTGGTCTAATCCCAGAGCCGGACACGCTTTTTTGGGAAATGTGCGACCCTATTGTAAAAAAAGACCAGTCTGGATATAGTGGAAGAATTAACAATGGATTGAGAACTGTCCATTTAAGGTATCTTAATAACCTTAAAATAGAAGTTCCAAAGAATATTGACAATGATGGGCTTGCTAAATTAGCGCAAGACAACGGTTATAGTGGCTACAAGACCCCGCCGCAAAAAAGGCTGTTAATATAGATAATGTCAATAAAGTCGCAGACGCTATAACAAATGGTTTTAAACCAATAATAAAAACAGAAGATGTAAAGAAATCTGATGAAATTATTAAAAAGGTGGCAAATGTTTTTAACGCAAATTCACCTGATAACGAAAATCAATTACACGAGATAGAAGCGAATGGAAGTTTTTCATTTTTAAGGAACACGATTTTTGACAGACTTACCACAGATGTATCCTGATGACTATAAATCGTTTGAATCTTGGATAAACACAAGTACAACCTGTCGGGTTCGCGGCCATAAAAAATCAAAAGCCTGGTTTGTTGAACAATTAACGGCTTGGAAAGAAAGAAGGGAGGGGAAGAGATGAAAATAACAGATTTAACAACTTTTCTAGATAATGGGATTTGGAAAATAACAGATGGATTCACAGTATGGAAAACAGATTCTAAAACCGAAACCCTAGCGAATCAGAAAAAAAAAGAATTGGTAATACGATTAAGAAATAAACAAAAACAAATAGAAGAAAGTAATAAGTTATATTTGGATGCCAAGGAAGAACAGGAAACCAAAAGAAAAAGAGAATTAAGGATAGCGCGTGAAAATCACAAAAGAATAATGTCTGATAATTCTTTTTCATACTCTTCAAAAGGTTTTTCAGAAAAATCAAGTTTAGAGAAAAGGCTAATTAAAAGGGCTATAACTGATAATATGGACGATGAATTTATAATAGGTAGATTTAATTTATCATATGCGTCATTAAATAGGTTAAAGAGAACAACAAGGGGATTAAAATGAATTGTGAATTTTGTAAAATTAAATTATCAACACATAATTGCTGTAAAGTTATTAGTAATGGTGTAAAGAAACCAGTATCATTTTGTTGTTATGAACACTATATAGAATTTTGGCAGGGGGTAGATAATTTTACACCATTGTTGGAATATAAAGAACCGAAAACAAAAAATAAAGGAAAATAAGATGAAAGGTCTAAATCAAGTAAATATCATCGGGCAGATTGCCAGCGATATTAAATTTCAGTCAGGTCAATATGGCGATTGGGCAACATTAAATGTATCTGTGAAAGATATGTTTAAGGGCAAAGATGGGCAAATGAAAGAAATTACAGATTATATATCGGTAAAAATAAATAAGCCCGATTATTTGGAAGTTTTGCGCGGATTATGCGAAAAAGGGACAACCGTACTTATATCCGGTAAGATTAAAACAGAAAAATTTACAGGAAGCGATGGTCAGACAAGATATAATACTTTTGTTGATTGTGGGTTTATGGGAAACTTTGGCGTTATCTGTGGGCATAAAAGCGGTGTGATATCATCAAATGGAGTAGAAAATGAAACGCAAGAAGAATCTGTTGGCGATGATATTCCGTTTTAATATTTAAGGTGTGATACTTTGGTAGAATTTTTAAATATTACAGCAAAAGAATACCGCGCAATGCTTGGGAAAAATTTAGATACAAAATCCAAGTATGGCGCGGTAAAATCTGTATCAAATGGAATTAAATTTGATAGTACAAAAGAAAAAAATCAATACGAAATATATAAAATGTTGGAGCGCGCTGGAAAATATCAAACTTAAAAATACAAGTACCTTTTGAATTACTAGCACCTTTTGAAAATAAAACGCACGGAAAGATTCGTGGAATAAAATATGTTGCGGACTTTACATTTATTGAAAATAATAAAGAAGTCGTTATAGATGTTAAGTCTATTTTTACACGAAAGATACCTGTATACATTATAAAGAAAAAACTCTTATTATCTAAATACCCAGATATTGACTTTCGTGAAACCTAAAACGAATCGGAAATAAAACAATTTAATTTTGATAATCAGCGCAACCCCGCACAAATCTAATAAATAAATTTTAAAAACAGGGCTTGACTTTAAATTTTAAACTGATATAATAAGTTTGTAATCAAGGAGATTAAAAATGACACAAAATAAATCAATCTTAATTTGCTTGCTTTTCTTGGCATTGATAACTGTATTAAAAAATACAAATTGAAAATACCAATCATAGATTAAAATCAATTGAAAATAAAATATCGGTTGGAAAATGTTTAAAGACGCGAATAAAGTAGGTGCTGTACCCTTGTATTATAATAATGAATGCCACTTTATTTATGAGTAAAGTTTTGGATACCGTATTGACAACGGTTTATCATCTGCGCCTGCCAGTAGTCCAAAAGCAGGTTTAATTAAATAATAAAAAAGGAATGAAAAAATGAATAAACTAATTAAATTATTAACAGGACGCGCTTTTCTTGATGATGGCGATATAAGTTTTCCCGGTGTATTGACTGCAATAGGTGTGTGGGGATTAGCAATATTACTTTTCTTTGGTACCTTTGGAGCATTAAAAGAATACGAACGCGGATTTTTAACAACCTTTGGTAAAGCAAGCCAAACAATTCATACCGCTGGTGTGTATATTAAGATACCTTTGATCCAAAAATGCGAATCTATAAAGTATCGGTTGTCCGCGAAGATGCGAATCTATCAACTTATACCAAAGATATTCAGACTGCGGATATTCGCGCATCAGTTTCTTATCAAATAAATAAGGAAGATGTGCAGAATCTATACCGTACTTATGGTGCTGATTGGTATGATAAATTGATTTGAATAATTTGAATCAACAGGCAAAAGATGTTATTGGTAAATATAACGCTGAAGAATTAGTTGCTAATCGTGAACGTGCTGCGACCGATATATTAAAGGCAATTAAAGAATCTGTCGAAGGTTTACCAGTTGAATTTGTCGCATTTCAGATAATCAATATTGATTATAATGATTCGTTTGAATCTGCGGTTGAAAAGAAAGTGGTTGCAGAACAGGCAGCCAAAGAATCTGAAAATAAAACTAAACAGGTTGAACAAGAAGCAAAGCAACGTATGATTTCTGCCAAAGCCGAAGCAGAATCTATGAAAATTCGCTCTCAGGCTTTAATGCAGAATCCAAAACTCGTTGATTACGAGGCGGTACAAAAATGGGATGGTAAATTACCAACGACTATGTTGGGGCAATACAACACCATTTATAAATGTAAAATAAAAACCCCGCCCGCCAGAGCGTTATCTGGCAAAAAGGAACTGATATGAAAAAGAATTTAACAAAAATAAATAATTTAATTAACCAGAAATTTTGGAAAATCTGGATTTGCGAACCAGTCAACTTTTAATTAAGGGGTCGTCTAAATCAAAGCAAGAGAATTTGTATCAATTGACCAAATTTGAATGCCGAGAATCGCAGATTATGCTATATGAAGTGGTTGCGTCCAAAAGGCATAATCAAGTTAGGACACCGAAGGGCGGACCCGCCCGCCAGAGCGTTATCTGGCAGAAAAAAGGAAAATGAAATGAAAATTGATAAAAACACAAAAGATATAAGAATATTACCAAATGGCGATTATCAACTTGATATTGATATTGAGTCTGATGAAAATATTGAAATTGATTTAGATGATAGATTTTTATGTAAATCTATCAAATCCAAAAAATCAATAACTGTAAAAAACACGCTAATAGCAAGCAGGGGCATTAAAGCAGGCAGGGATATTACAGTAGGCTGGGGTATTGTGGCAGGTACTGATATTATAGCAGGTACTGATATTATAGTAGGTACTGATATTATAGCAGGTACTGATATTATAGCAGGTACTGATATTATAGCAGGCATAATTATTATAGCAGGCGCTGATATTACAGCAGGTGGAACTATTAAAGTAAGTGCTGATATTACAGCAGGTGGAACTATTAAAGTAGGTACTGGTTATCTTATTTTTGCAAAATAGAAAAAAACCGAGCCAGAATATCCAGATATTTTAATATTAGAAAACGGCATAAAATATAAAAAAATATAACAACCCCGCCCGCCAGAGCGTTATCTGGCAGAAAAAGGAACTGATATGAAAATTGATAAAACACAAAAGATATAAAGATATTGACAAATGGCGATTATCAACTTGATATTGATATTGAGTCTGATGAAAATATTGAAATTGATTTAGATGATAGATTTTTATGTAAATCTATCAAATCCAAAAAATCAATAACTGTAAAAAGAACACTAATATCTACCGCTGGTATTGAAGCAGGCTGGGTTATTACAGCAGGCAATGATATTAAAGCAGGCTCGGGTATTACAGCAGGCAATGATATTAAAGCAGGCTGGGGTATTATAGCAGGCAATGATATTAAAGCAGGCTGGGGTATTACAGCAGGCGATGGTATTACAGCAGGCTGGGGTATTGAAGCAGGCTTTGGTATTACCGCAGGCTGGGGTATTACAGTAGGCTTTGGTATTGAAGCAGGCGATGGTATTAAAGCAGGCTGGGGTATTAAAGCAGGCAATGGCTATCTTATATTTGCTGGGATTTATCCTTGGAAAAAATCTGAACTTATCACCAAAACAATAACCGCGACCGAAATATTAGGCGGAACGATTGCCTATGGTGATTTTGTAAAAATAGAAAAAATATAACAACCCCGCCCGCCAGAGCGTTATCTGGCAGAAAAAGGAACTGATATGAAAAAATTTAAAACTTATACAGAAGAAGAAATAAAAATCGCAATCGCCCAGAACGGGGATGCTTTACGATATGTCAGAGAACAGACCGAAGAAATCTGTAAAATCGCAGTCGCGCAGGACGGGGATGCTTTACGATATGTCAGGGAACAGACCGAAGAAATCTGTAAAATCGCAGTCGCCCAGAACGGGTTTGCTTTACGATTTGTCAGGGAACAGACCGAAGAAATCTGTAAAATCGCAGTCGCCCAGAACGGGTTTGCTTTACAATTTGTTGAACAGTATTATGAATCCGTTGCGGCGATAACTAATGACGCGGAATATAAAGCACTTGCGCCAAAACCGAGCCAGAATATCCAGATATTTTAATATTAGAAAACGGCATAAAATATAAAAAAATATAACAACCCCGCCCGCCAGAGCGTTATCTGGCAGAAAAAGGAACTGATATGAAAAAAATAAAAGAAAATATCTTATCTTGGTGTAATGAGCCAGAACAAGGCGCGATAGACCAAGCAATCAATATATCAAAACACCCTTGCTTAATAGGCAATGTATGTTTAATGCCAGACACTCATCAAGGGTACGGTATGCCAATTGGTGGAGTCGCAGCATTAAAAAACGCAGTATGCCCTAATATGGTCGGCGTTGATATTGGATGTGGAATGCTTGCGGTTAAGACAACTTTAAAAGATATTACAAATGATGATTTAAAAAATAATAATGGGGGTTATTCGCGAAACAATTCCTGTTGGTATGGTTCATCGCAAAGTTTGATGTTGAAAATTCAATATTTGATGATGCGCGATGGGATAATAGTTTTATTTGCGCACAAGAAAAAAAATCAGCACGCAGACAATTAGGAACCTTGGGTGGTGGGAATCATTTTATTGAAATTCAACGCGGTGATGATAGCGATATTTGGTTTATGATTCATTCTGGATCGCGTAATCTAGGATATAAAGTCGCGAACTATTATAATAAGAAAGCAGAAGAATTATGTTCAATGTTTTGTCAGGATGAGTTGGTAAAAAATGAATTGGCATTTTTCCCAGCAGAACATGAATTATTTAATTCGTATATTAACGAAATGAATTTGTGTTTGGATTTTTCTTACCAAAATAGAAAAGAAATGTCGGGACATATCCAAAAAGCATTTTTATCTGTTTTTCCAAAAATAGGTTTTCTTGAAGAGTTTAATATCCAGCATAATTACGCAGCGATTGAAAATCATTATGGGCAGAATGTATGGGTACATAGAAAAGGGGCAACGCGTGCGCGTGATGGAGAAATAGGAATAATACCAGGAAGTCAAGGAACTTCATCTTACATTGTACGCGGGCTTGGTAATAAAGCATCTATGATGTCTTGTTCTCACGGTGCTGGCCGCAAAATGTCGCGTAAAGCCGCGCAGGAAAATTTGTCTGTGGAAAATGAATCTAAATTATTAGATGATATGGGTGTAATTCATACAATCCGCAGTAAAGGCGATTTAGATGAAGCCCCATCAGCGTATAAAAACATTGATATTGTTATGGATGAACAGAAAGACCTTGTTAAAATATTAGTAAAATTAAGTCCAATAGCAGTCATAAAAGGATAAATAATGAATAAAAAAAGACCAGGCAATAATAAGCCAATCTTTCCAGGCGGCGGTAAATATTACAGGATATGGCTAACTAATCCTGATAAGCGCGCTGGACGATTAAAAGAAAAAATCAAGGGTTGGAATGAAATTGATAAAGCGGAAGGCTTGCGAATGCGGGCTTTTAAAAAGCAATTACCAGCCCCCGAATCGGCATATACACCCGAGATTTTCAATAAATTGTATGAAGATTGGATTGAAAATAATTATAAAATAAATAAGAAAAAGTTAGCAACCCCGCACAAATCTAATAAATAAATTTTAAAAACAGGGCTTGACTTTAAATTTCATTATGATATACTAATTAGGTAATCAAAAGGAGATTAAAAATGACACAAAATAAAAATGCAGTTTTTCCAAATCAATGTTATATTTGTGGGGCATTTTGTGATTATGATAATGATAGAGATTGTCATTATTGCAAAAAATGCAAACTTGAATTTAATTAAAAAAATAAAATAGA
>NW_028301432.1:0-37865 GCF_061612785.1 Hesperophylax consimilis | reverse complement strand
CTTATATGCAGGAGGAACGTACGCATTTACAAAAAAATAATGTAGTGATTAGAATGAATGTATAATGTATAGTGTATGTAGGGGTTATGTTGATATATATTTTACACCATTTTATTGTTTAATGTGTGCTCCAACTGAAAGTGTAGGTAAGCACACTACATAATTGTATTAATAGTGCTTACATGCTTTTTAGGGAATAACGTTAACATACATTAAAACAATGATTAAAAGCTATGTAACAGGGGTTAGTACCTAGTATACACAAGTTGTGTGCGTTGTGCGGGACGAATATTGTGTTGTTGTAAATATAAATGCTTAATAATAACCTTGTGTAAATACTTGCAAAAACAATGATGAAATAAATGATGATATAAAACGTAATAATAAAGCCGTATACGTGGTGTTATTTTATAATTTTGTATCATGTATATATGGTTTCATATTAGGTGCAACAGTATAGTTATAAGCATTATACGATAACTCATAATACAAAACAACAGTTTAACGCCGGGCACAACGTTTAACTTCAACCTTTAACATTAATATACATAAACAAAACGGAAAAAATGTTAAAGGTTTTTAACATCCAATAATTAAAGTAAAAGAACATATAAATGGTAAGTATACGCGTTGCGCGTAATAATGTACGTAAACCTTATACTCTAATAAAACAGGCGTGCACCATTAACAAAGCTATCACTTTCAGTAATTATCCCCCATAAAAACAAAGTATGTAATGCTTATAGAGGTATGTATGTATATCGGCAAAACAGCAGTCTTATTATAATAATATTCATTACATGCGATATATCACGTTTAATATTACTTCTTATTATGTCTTTTATTCGACAGGTAGTTCTTTGCCCGCAGTAAGCGTGATCAATATTAATAAGAAACTACAAGGTGTGTAGGTGGGTATCGTATAGAAAGCTTATTGTACTAAGTATTAAATTAATGTAATAAGACTACAATCTATAGAATAAATAAATACATATTTTCTGCGTGTATCCTATAGGAACTTACTTGCTGTGTAGGCTGTATACAATATTTAATTTGTTAATTATTTTGGTACACGTGGGGAATCCATTGTGAGCACTAATGCACGTAGGTATCTGGTAATTATAATGTACTACATGTTGAATTTACTATTTTTTAACTTTATGTTAACGTAGTAATTAATTATGAAACATGTAGTAAGCATATGTTTATAATGTTTTGTAGTGCATCAGGGAATTCAACGCCACTGTGGTATAAGTTTTAAGTTTTCATAATTTGTTTTGCTGAAAGTTAGTCTACATGATTATTTGTAGTGTTTGTACTAAACGTTTATATACATGAAACCTCCGCAAGAAACAACAGTTACAAACAAAAACATAACGATACAACCAGCACTGTACAAAGTTTAAAAAATAATTTATATAGTGCAACAATGCACAGCCTTGAGCCATCACAACCCGCATGGTAACAAGTTGTACTGTAAGAAATTATGTACGCACGTAAACAAATGCTTATAACTGTTTATAGGAGCTTTAGGCATTACATAGACGACATACAGTATAATATAAATACAACAACCTATAAAATTAAAAGTTTGTATCTTTTATGAATGTCAGATAGATGCTTATAATTTTTTGATTTTTTAAAGTCTGTGATAACGTGGTTTATATAGTTTGGTAAGCATTCTGTTTTTTTGCAAAATGTGGGTGCTATTATATGCGCCTGCAATAATACAGTGCATACGTATGATGTATTTATAAATTAAACGCTTATGATCAAGCCCCATAGTTATTACAACCATAAACAACAATGAAAATAATTAAATACACAAGGGTAAACACCGGGTTACAATATTTATAAATTGATACACTTTGTATGTGTATAAGTAGTAACGTTGTTCTAAAATGTTTGTTATTAATATACCACTGTTTTATTTTTGTGAAACATTTAATTATTGAGATGTTAAGCATTTCTGCGTTTTATAAGCAGTATGTTGTTACGTATTGCTAATTCTCAACACCCGTAAGGCTTTAATAACAAAAAAGTATTGTGTAAGCACTATACAAAATATATGTTGTAATATTCATAATTTTTTCTTGTTGTCTTATATTATAATTGTTAATATTTATTTTATGAATAAGCGTTTATGTTTGCAATTTCGGTGGTAATGTATGTGTTGTAACATTTATGACAAGCTAAGTATTATACGCACACACAAGGAAGCTGCAAACAATATTTTAATGTTGCGTAATATTCCGGTGTTTGCTATATACGTATATAAAGTGTTATTTTCTAAAAAGCAGTATTACCATGGGAATATTGTTTGTGTTTGTTACTTTCATTTAAGTACTTTATATATCCTTGTAATTACCGGACACATAGCAGCATATAAGCATTTTTTTTTAAAAAAAAGTTGTATGATGGTTTTTAAAATTTAAGCTTCTAGAATAGTGTTTATGAAGGTTCCTAGTTTAACAAGTATATACAAAACAGCGGTTAATATGGTAACATATATGTATAAATGAAAACTACAGGGTTGATAATAGCGTACTTTAAACTATATTTTGGTGTAAAAATAAAGGAATATAAATAAATAAGCTTTGTTAAGTTTTTGTGTGTAATAATACACAAAATAAAGTATAAAAGATGTATACTTAAACATACAGCTCGTGTAAGTGGTATACAACGTAACTTGTTGTGTTTGTAGAAGGTTAGTGTACTACACGTGATGGTGTGTACACACTAGTATAAATTTTGCATAAATGTATATTTTAAACGCTTACATACGAAACTGAGGTATTAGTACTCACAATAGTATATTAAGTGAATAATAATTAATTTATGTAATCATATGTAATACGTGGCGTATGCTTTATTATTTACGTATGAGTAATACGTGTATATTGTAAAATATTTGTAAGTGTTATGTTGTATTAATGTAATATGGGGTTCAAATGGGCGGTATACATTATAATACGCAACAATATATGATTACATAAGCATGTAGTATAAATATGTACGCGTAAGTAGTCGTAACAGTGTGGGTGCTGATACATTGTGTGTCATTCTACTTAATACTATTTTTTTGTTTGTGGTAGTGTAAAGTTAAAAACAAGCGTAAGCATTACTTGTTAAAACATGCCCTATAAACCGTATACTGTTAATGATTTTATTATGCGGTAAGAGTATACTATGTTTAATACCTTACACCATGTAATGTATACACAATGTGTACCTTATTATGAGCCCTTTGTGTTTACAAGAAATAAAAAGGGCTGTATATAATTTAAGAACGCTTATACTGAGTCATTGTGGTGTTATGTATCATCTTATGTAAAATTGTTGAGAATACATTCGTATAAAAATAAGTATGATATGCATGTGTATATAATGTTACGTAAATTTTATTGTTAATTACCGAACATATAAAATAAACTCCACCTAAAAATACAGGTATGTTTGTGATATGATAAAGCTTACGCATTGTAGACGTGAATACAAGACATCATACAGCAAGCAATGTAAAGTAATATAATAACCGTGTAATATGTGTACCTAAAAGAAAACCGATACATACAGTACGTAAGTTGCTTATTTTATATCTCGTAATTCTATTATTCTTTATTGCTTTGTATAAATGGCGTTAAGTGTATGAATTAAGCATTCCTATAATAATATACACGTGAAATAGCAAACCGTTTAATTGGGAAATTATAATGTACTGAAATATATAGCTGGTAGGACGTAACGCGCATATGAAAATTAAGTGTTTACGTAAAAAGGGATATTACAGTAGTGCGTTTATAGGTAGCTGCATTAAGTACTACGTAACACTCCACGCTAATTTCTTTCACCGTTGTTTGGTTTATATCTGGCTATGTGATATATAAGTAAACGTCTGCATGTAGTATGAAGTTACGGGTGCTCGAGTGGTGTGGAAAACGTTGTTTGAGCAATGTGTGATATAGCGTGTTAAACAACACATATATGTGGGGGTGTTGCGTGCCCTTATCAAGTATTAATTGTGATGCGTTAAACGCAAAACTATTATAAGGATATTACTACAAATAAATTTATCGATGGTTCAACATAGCATACGTGTTGTAAACGTTATAGTTAACACATGCTATTTGTGCACGCGTAGGAGAGTAAGTATTTGAAGTGACATCATACCGGTTGTGCAGTTGCACATTTTTAAGTATTTTAATAGTTTGGACATACAACGATAAACAACTCGCATTAAGAAAAAAAAAGCTTACCTATATTTTTAAACGTGTTTTGTAAACGTAAACATAACTTGTATGATAATAAGTAGAATTAATAGGGAAACAGTACTATATAAAAGTATACAACTAAATTTTTGTTATATTATTAATGCTATGTGGAGGTTTTACTGGTGTAAGAATTTATGTATTACGTGCATGTAATAAATATGCACTGCTACACGGGGGTGATTGCGTAAATGTGGGTATTACATAATTATAACTTATTACTTTACTTCTATTTTTACGTTCTTTATGTCTGAATTCTACAAGTGTACACGTAAACAGTATAAGCATTTACTTAGTTAAAAGGATACATTATGCATTTTATAGGTATGGTGTTACTAACATACAGTATGTCGATTACAAATGGATTCAAACGTATGATAAATACGTGGTGTGCGTGGTGGGGGTATTCACATATAATTTATTAATGTTAATATAATAACATATACGTTTACGTAATACGCATTGTTGCAATCATAACAAAGCATTTAAAAAAAGTATAGATATACACGATAGGTAATTATATATTAATATTAACACGTAATTCTGTTGGTGCTATAGGGTATGTAATCGGTGTGTAAGTGTTATATTCGAGTTACATTCATCCGAGAGAAATAACGTACGGGGATAACATATATAAATTTGTTTAGTGGTAGTTAAGAATTAAGGTGTACATTGCGTATGGTTGCAGGGTGCGCATGTAAGTAACAGGCATTTAATGTGCATTCAATTTGTAAGTGTAAAAATGCTTACATAGTTTTTGTTAATCACATTTACGAAAAATTAAAATGAAGTATGGGAATAATTAATACTATGTGTTGTAACAGAGTGCATGGTTAAAATAAGTCGTAATGTAATGATTCACACATTTTGCGTTTTGTGTGTTTAAAGTGCCCTACGAATAAGTAATACGTGTAGTGTCTTATATTTTTACGGAAAGTAGTATAGATTACACTGTGTTTTGTAGTAAATGAATTCAAATAAGTACACATATATTTAAATCACGTAGTTACCTGATCCCAAAACTAAAAAACATATTTGTTATTAAACAGCCGTTGAAGTGCATTGTTGTACCGGGTAAAATATATAATTATGTAAACCTCTGGACTGTGTATATTATCTTTTCATCTTTTTTTTAATAAATGTGAATACGTACAACAGTTGAGACATAAGTGTTTTAATCATAATACGTACGTTATTACCTATTCATGTGTAGTATTATAACTTGTTGTGATGTATATGAAATAGCGTATGTAGATAAGGATTTACTGATACGTATATAAGTTATCAAAGCTACCTGTGGGTATTATAATTTTATATGTTATTATTATTATTATTATTATTATTATTATTACGGGGAGCTTAGTGATCTTACCAATAAAAATGATTATGATTATAACAAAATATTAACAGCATGGTAACTTAATTGGTGACTACACTTTTGTGGTGTAGTGTACTGCTAAACCGTAATTAAGTCTACGTACAACATATATAAATTTTAGTGATGTCTTTGTGGGTATGTGTATGCGTGTAAGTGTTTATGGACTGATATATATATATATATATATATATATATTACAGGTATTATTTAGGCTTAAATATACGCAGCTCTCTATTTTACATTTAAGGCAGTAAACCCTTTATAAAGCTTACGCAGTAACGTTATACGTAATTTAATCGACATAAAATAAGTTTAAGTAATTATAGAAATAAAGTGTACGTAGGAAAGCTACTATGTTTACATAAATTATAAAGGGTATAAACACCCTGTAATAAGTATTTGAAAACGTATTTATATGTTATTATTATTATTACCATTTTTAGCAACACCGACATATGTTACATTTATGTAATGCAATGCTTATGTATACAATTTGTATGTGTATACTCACACAAAAAAGTAAAGTAAAAAGAGTTAGAATATTATATACTATGATGTGTTGGGGATATATATTTATATGACATTGTTATTACGTTATTAGGAGCGCACAAAATACACATAACTAACAGTAAGCATTATTAAATGCGTAGATTTTTTATTATAAGATCCATAACAGGTTAATGTGCTGAAATTACGTATGTGCGGTGTGACAAACAATTACATGTATTTTTGTACTTTTACGATGTCCCACAAATGTTGCTTTAAATTAATAAGTATCTTGTGGGTAATTATATATGACGTAAGAATTGTAAGGTGGTATTTAAGTATTTTCTGTTTTATAAAAAAATACGTACGTGTAAAATTAGTGACCTTATGCATTAACGGATAATAAATAAATGTATATATTAAATAAGTATAAGATATAATGCTTACTAAACAATATTTAGTGTGGTAGTTAACAAAAACTTAAGGGTTAATGAGTATAAAGTATGACATAATGATTGGGGAGGTACATATGGGGATAGTTGTATTAAATGTTACGTTATTTCAGGTGTAAATATCTGCATTATATGTTGTTTAGGTAGAATTAAGCAAATAATACTACGTACAGGACGTCTCGTACGAACGGCGTGCATTATCACTAGGCTTCTACAATAGCATTAAACGTGCGCGCAATATACACTATGTTTTTAGAAAAATAAACAGTAAACACGTTATAAAAACTGTGACACATGCTGCTTACGTAATCGGGAATGATGGTACATGCCTGCATGGTAATGTAGCTTACGTAGTGTCGCAAGCGTAAATATTAAACCATAAAAGTCAATATAAAATGAGATATACTTGCACAAAAGGCTACTGTATGACGTTAGTATCCATGCCAGTGTATATGTTCCCGTAATATGCATTTTCACAAGGCTAATGTGACGGAATATTACTGATTATTGTTACACGCAGAGTTATACAGCCCCACAGGCAGAACTTGCGTAGATAACGCTTACAAAAAGCTGGACACGTATTAATACAAAATGACAACAAGATTTAAAATTTAATGAGAAGTAAGATAATGGGCATCCTGCATGGGTAAATATACAATTACAATGTTGGAGAACAAAACGCTTACTTAAGGGTACTGTACGTAATATTACCAAAAATAAGCAAGTGAAATTTAATTATAAAACAATAATGTAATATTTGGTACTTGATGTGTGATAATTAAAATGTGATATGATATTTTGAATGTAAAAGTAATGTGCTTATCATATATGACATTTGTAGTTTATAATGCATGACTTTTGTAGGTAATACCACACGCGTAAGTTTACATAAAACTTTAAATAATAGCATAATTTTAGTGCATTTAATATTACTACCCGGAAAGCCCATTATTATAAGTTTTGCTGCAGGTATTATTTATCATACTATGTTACTTTATTGACGTTACAAACACCTAAAAAAATGTTATATTAAGCATTTATATATTTTAATATTAGCAACGTGTATTTTAGTAGTTATAATACACACAACGCAATGCTTTTTGCCTAGAAAAAATAGTAGGACCTAATGTTACATATTATAAACTTATTTTTGTTGTCTGTGTAGTGTATTTATGTAAATGTTAAAGATAAGTATTAAATATTGTAGCCGTATATATGTTGCAGGTGTGGAAATAGCTTTAACACGTATGTACTTAAGTTAGGATGCACGGAATTGTAACTACGAAATAAGAATAATATAAACGTGGTATACATTAACCATACAATTATATTACTTGCACAGCCCCAAGTATTATGCACCACAAAAAATAACGTGTAGTATGTGTTGTTAAATAAATTATGACATTAGTATTACATGTAAATAAATAGCTGAAAGCAATAAACAGCAGCTTATAAAATTATATAATTTCCGTAGTATACCGTGGTTTCAGTTTTAATTAATACACCCGAGATATAATATGTATATACCTTTACCCTGATAGGAATTGTGTTTACAAATGCATGCTTGTTTTTTAACGTGCGAGGTTTAGTAGTGGTAATAACACAAACGTTAACCCACTTGTAATACTAATTTTTAGGCTGGTAGGGTATAATATGCAAAATAAAGGGTGTGCTGCGGTTATTTACAGGTTTACACATACGTAATTACCTGTAACATTAAACTGTAGGTTTATAATGGGGTTTTAAAGTAGACTTTACGTTTTCTGTGTATGTTTGTGATTAAAGGCATTTAAAAAAGTATTTTATGCAAAAAACCCATAATTTTTCGTTGAATAACACCCCTTTCCCGTAGATAAACTATACTTTTAACCCCTACACACAGTGTGGTATAGCCCTGCCGTACACGCTTGTTTACGACGCCCGCACGGCTGTAAACGGGGGTTTTGTGGTCGAAAGCACCCATATGCACGATCATGCCCACACCGGCTTTCCCGCATATAAATAACGGGTTTAACCTGTGTACACCCTATTCCAACACCGACATATAGGATCATGTACGACGCCCCCACGGCCGTAAACGGAGTTTCCACACCCCAAACACGCTTGTGTACACAATTGTGCACACCCACTTTCCCGCATTTAACAGGGGGGTTTGACCTGTGCCCACAACCACCCGACACACGCCGTACACGATCGTGTACGAAGCCCCCACGGCCGTATTCGAACGTTTTGCACCCCGAAAACAACCCCGTACACGATCGTGTACACCGGTTTTTTGACCCCAAAATACTCAGATTCCCGCATATAAACTAGTATTTTCGGGTGTCCGAACCGTGCACGGCGGACCGTCTGGTCGGACGACAATTTTGACCCTCTTTTTGACGCCCGTGGGGCCGTATTCGAACTTTTTGGGGTGTTTTTCTGGTCAAAACGGGAAAACACGAGTTTGCACAAAATTTTTCGAAAAAAGTCAATTTTAGGCCGTGCGGGCGAAATTCGCATGTTTCTCCTATTAATGAGTTCCTTCGAGCCGCAGGCCGCTCTAACAACCCGCTCGCCTACCCATGTTGTTAACAACAAATAATCAGGTTTCTATTTGCACAATGCGACATTTTTCAGATCGGCCAATTTAGTACCGTGTACAGCAGTCAAAAAAGACTCTTAAACATCAAGGGTTTTCAGATCACAGGCTCTCACCTGGCACGTGTGCGGCGGGGGTTTTGCACATGTGTGTTTTTCAAATCCCTCAGGAAAGTACACCATGTTGTGTACGGAGCTGTCGGGAGCGGACCCCCTTGGCGAGAAATTTTTGGACAGAAAACACACTCGGGATTTTCCAGGCTCCAAATGACACCTGTACGTTTAAATCTGTTAGTGCTCGAGTTGCACACCAAAATATGACCTCCAAAAAAATCACTGTTTTTTCACGATTTTTTTTCACTGTTTTTTCCTGTGGTGCACTTTTTTGCTGCATTTTAATAGGCAGCGGGTGCCGTTTTTCCCACAATTGTAAAAATTCACGATTTTTATCTTTTTATTATCGCATTGAAAAAAACATGGTTTTTCACGATATTTTGCTTTTCTAAAAAGCATTCTAGTACCGTGAATTTCGACATTCGGTACGCGTTTTTAACGCGTCAAAAAAAGTGATAAAAATAGTGAACATCCCCTCTTTTTCGTGCAAAATGACACCCTCGAAAACCGGGGTGTGCACACTCGGTGACGTCGAATACGACCGTGCGGGCAAAAAGCTCCCATCGCGTGGGGACACTTCGGTGTCAAAAAGTGCACTTCGGTGGTCGTCGCGGGTTTTTACGCATACCCCTATTTTTTCACCAAAAATTCATGTTTTTTTCCTTGCAAACAGTCATGCTCCAGCCGGTAAAACGGTGTTTTAAAAATCACTAAAAAAATAAAAAAAACAGAATTTTTCACGTCGGTGGCAACCCGCCCAAAACCCCAAAAAACACCAAATTTGCACACCGAATTTCACCAAAATCCCGCACGATCTCTTACTTTACACCCCCAAAAACACCCCCGCCGTCGGGGGTGTGTCACACAACCGACACCGGTCCGTTTTGGGTCAAATGACACATGTACGGTTAAATCTGCTTTTTTGCGCTTTTGAAAACACCTGAAAAACACCAATTTCGGGGACTTTGTTGTGCGGGGTGGTTTCACTAGCGGTTCGCCCGCACGGCGCATCTCGAATAGTGGTGCCCGATTCGACCCCCGAAAACCCCTGAAACACAGGAAAAGTGCACTTGTGTGTACAGTCGTGATTTTCGATTTCCAACAGGGTTTTGTACGAGCCCGCATACAAAAACATAAAATTGTGGTTTTTGACAAAACACGAAAAAACACCAAATTTGCACACCAAAAAACACCAGATTTACGCTTTAACGCTAGGTTTTGTGCACATTTTGTGCAAAATCTGTACGGAGTGTGCACGGAGTGTGCACACCAAAACACCCGATTTTGCGGGGTGTGTTTCGTCGTTTTTACGCTTATAAAATGATTTTACCCCCCCAAATTGACACACCTCGTGTGCACAATTGTGTGCAAACTCGGTGCACATTTTTCAGTAGCAAGATTGCGCCAAAATCCCGAAGCAACTCAAAAATGGTGCATTTTTCGGTACACACGACATTTTTCCGTGAAGCCCGCTCGGCTGTTTTCGAATGTGCAAAAAACCCCGATTTGCGCAATTTGGGAAAACTCCCGTTTTTGCCCTTTTTTCTAGGATAACACCCGCACGCCTAACTTTCCCTTTTTTTTTCAAATTTTCGCAGAGTTGTGTGCGAGAACTAACAATAAGGCGAGAAAAACCCGTCAAGAAAAAAACTCTCCCGCACTTTCCCAACATCGCCCTGCACAATAAGTGCAAATCTGTAATTCACCACAAGAAACGGAGCAAAAATAAAAAAAAATATTGTAATTAGGCTGTAGTTTTTCATTTTCGAAAATTTTAGGTGCGGGAATTCGATTGTTTTTGGTCAAAAACTGCATTCTAGTACCGTACCGGCATCACGTTCATTTTTAGCCGTGTAGGTGTCCAAATTTCGCATGCTGCTTTAAATCAATTAGTTGTAAAAAAAAGTGAAAAAGTGTGCCGCAAGCTCTCCTTCGGTGAAAAAAAAACGCACTTTTTAAAAAACGCTAAAAAACAGGGTGAGCGCCGGCAAAACGCATCTTTTTTTTTTTGACATGTGAAAAAAAATAACTATGGGGGTCGAATCGCACCGGCTGCCCACTAGATTGACATGAAAAAATTTCTCACTTTTGAAACGTCGTCCACACACGTGTTTTTGACCCCTCAGCCTAGCCTTCGCTCGTACGGGTGTCACATTTTCTCCGCGGACACGAGTTACAAACCGTGCAAAAAAGTGCTGTTTTTGTTGTCCAACAGCCACGAATTCGGTGTTTTTCGAGTGTTTTTTCGACTTTTGGAAAAAATTCACGTCGATTCGTTTAGAGCCGTGCCGGCATGCAAACGTTCACTTTTTGACGTCGGTGCATCCGTGTGTTGTCGTGCACACACCGAAAACACGAAAAAATGCACTTTTTTCATATCGCCCGCTGCCTACTAGAATACACTTTTCAAAATCGTGTTTTTTCAAAAAAAGGGCAAAAGTTGTTTGCCAAACGCGAATTTGGAGGGTTTTGCGTATGCAAAAAGTGTACTTTTCGCGTACACGATCATGTCGTGACACCCGCGCGTTTAATTCTGCATCACGAAAAATGCCGAAAATGCCCGCTGCCTACTAGAATGCACCAAAAAAGGCTCAACGTGGTCTTTAAAGCGCTGTGGTGTTATTTTTTGACGAAAAAAAAGGCCTTTTTTGATCGATTTTCATTTGGCGGGCGTGCGGGCGACACGTTTTTGGACAGGGTTTTTGGTACACGATCGTGTACGGACGTGTTCCGGACATACCAAATGACACCCATGCGTTTAAAAACCACTAGTTTGCGTGTCCTAAAAAAAAGCATTCCAAAAAATGGCACATCCGAGATCGACCGTGCGGGCGAAACGACACAATGCACATTTTGGACAGGCTGGACGGTCCGGTCGACACCCCGGCAACTCTGTGGCAGACCTTCGGAACCCGAGGGTTGGACCCTCCCAAAACCGTGTCGCCCGCCCGCAGCTAAAATGATGGGGGTTTTTCGGAAAACACCCGAAAATGTTGGGTTTCCGTGCGGGAAAACGACGGAAACAACATATCAGTCCGGTAAGGCGTACAGGGTGAGATGGCGTGTTTTTTATAACCGCGTATTTTAAAACCGTAGTTTATAAAGTTTTATATTTGACGGTGTTATGCGGGTCATAACCGTGCGCGCGGATCTATGAAAGCCTTCTCGTATAAGAAACCGTTAATCATGTGATACCCCAAAAACCACAGGGGCGCTGTTCTGATTATTATACTGACATTATACATTATGCAATGAGGTTAATATGAATGTTTTTGTGTATGTGTGTTTAAATGTATATACACAAGTGGGTAATATACTGTTTTAAGGATATTACGTATCTTCTATATACGCATAGAATTTATAAAGTGAACTACACAATTTTATAACGACTGTACATTATGTTACGCCGTTATGATTTTTAAACAAAAGATTATAACATATAATTTTAATTTAAAAATATCATATAATATAAATTTAACGTATGTAGTATGTTTAAAAGGGTATATACGAAACAAACGTATTACGGGATATATCCGGTGATAATGTTGTTAGTCAGTAATATATATATATCTGGGCGAGCTATTACAAAATTTAAATAAAAACAAAATAATATGAAAAATAAAGTATTTTGTATATCATATTGAATTGTAGCAACCTATAAAATTTTTGTGCCAAATGTTTTAAAATATATAAGCCTGTGTGAAAAATTTGTGTTAAAACTTAATGGTTGCCTCAATTTCTTTGTAGGGGTATGTGTCATGGGGTATAATGGGGGATGCCTTGCACATATATTTCTACAAAAACAGGCTTAAAAAGCACAAAAAGCGTACCGTAAACTGTACAAAATCTACAATTTTTTAGAAAAAAGCAGTTTTAGAAAAAAATTGGGGGAACCTCACAAAATTTCATTTTGAATACATATTACGCCTATGGCCTACTAAAACACACACCAAAGATTTTGCAGAGGGTGCCGAAGGTGTCCCAAACCCCCCAAATGGGTGTTTTTTCTAAAAAGATCCTTTTATGACACCCTACCGCAGCTAAACCTATTTTCTGCTGAACATACCAAAATTTTAGCTGCGGGCGGGCGAAACAATTTTTGGATGATTTTCAGAAGGAGTTTTAAGGGGTTGATAGGGATTGACTGGTTTGTTCAATCTGCCCAAAATGCGCATTTGTACGTTTCGCCCACACGGCTGATATCGGACTTACCATTTTTTGATATGCCTTTTTTGGGACGCCTAAACTAGGGGTTTTTAAAGCGGCGGGTGTTATTTAAGGTGTCCAGAACATGTACGTACATGATCGTGAAACAAAGCCCCTGTCAAAAAACGTGTCGCCCGCCCGCAGTTAACATGAGGGTGGTTTTTTGTGAACTGTTGAAAAGGTTGGTTTTCATGTGGGAAACCGGTGGAAATGGGGTATTAATATGACCGGTATGGTGTGTGATGATGTTGTTTAACACCCCCACGCTTAAAACCTTACTTTTTTAGGGTTAAAATACAACAAACAGTTATGAATGTCTGCTCACGAAAATACAACTAACCACACGTTGTAAATGAGCTTTTTACCGGATGTAAACCATATGTTTACGGTGTAGTTTCCTGGAAAACACAATACCGCATGGTTGGGACGAACCGGTTTCGGGTCTGCCGATCCTGAAAAACATATCCTGGGGGTCTGCACCCCGAAATCTTCGTTTTCCCGGACGAAACCCAATATTTTCGGGTGTTTTCCCAAAAACCCCTGTCATTTTAGATGCGGGCGGGCGACACGGTTTCGGGAGGGTCCGACCCTCGGGTTCTGAAGGTCTGTCACAGGGTTGTCAGGGTGTCGACCGGACCGACCAACCTATCCAAAATGTGCATTGTGTCGTTTCGCCCGCACGGCCGATTTCTGCCTTGCCATTTTTTGGGATGCTTTTTTTAGGACACGCAAACTAGTGGTTTTTAAACGCACGGGTGTTATTTGGTGTGTCCGGAACATGTCCGTACACGATCGTGTACCAAAAACTCTGCCCAAAAACGTGTCGCCCGCACGCCCGCCAAATGAAAATGGGTCAAAAAAGGGCTTTTTTTTGGTCGAAAAATAACACCACAGCGCTTTAAAGACCACGTTGAGCCTTTTTTGGTGCATTCTAGTAGGCAGCGGGCATTTTCGGCACTTTTCGTGATGCAGAATTAAACGCACGGGTGTCACGACACGATCGTGTACGCGAAAAGTACACTTTTTGCATACGCAAAACCCTCCAAATTCGCGTTTGGCAAACAACTTTTGCCCTTTTTTTGAAAAAACATGATTTCGAAAAGTGCATTCTAATAGGCAGCGGGCGATATGAAAAAAGTGCATTTTTTCGTGTTTTCGGTGTGTGCACGACAACACACGGATGCACCGACGTCAAAAAGTGAACGTTTGCATGCCTGCACGGCTCTAAACGAATCGACGTGAATTTTTTCCAAAAGTCGAAAAAACACTCGAAAAACACCGAATTCGTGGCTGTTGGGCAACAAAAACAGCACTTTTTTACACGGTTTGTAACTCGTGTCCGCGGAGAAAATGTGACACCCGTACGAGCGAAGGCTAGGCTGAGGGGTCAAAAACACGCGTGTTGGCGACTTTTCAAAAGTGAGAAATTTTTTCATGTCAATTTAGTGGGCAGCCGGTGCGATTCGACCCCCATAGTTATTTTTTTTCACATGTCAAAAAAAAAAGATGCGTTTTGCCGGCGCTCACCGTGTTTTTTAGCGTTTTTTAAAAAGTGCGTTTTTTTTTCACCGAAGGAGAGCTTGCGGCACACTTTTTCACTTTTTTTTCCAACTTATTGATTTAAAGCAACATACGAAATTGTGACACCCGCACGTTTAAATATGCATGTGTCGCCCGTACGGTACTAGAATGCAGTTTTTGACCAAAAATAATCGAATTCCCGCACCTAAAATTTTTGAAAATGAAAAACTACAGCCTAATTACAATATTTTTTTTTATTTTTCCTCCGTTTCTTGTGGTGAATTACAGATTTGCACTTATTGTGCAGGGCGATGTTGGGGAACTGCGGGAGAGTTTTTTTCTTGACGGGTTTTTCTCGCCTTATTGTTAGTTCTCGCACACAATTCTGCAAAAATTGACAAAAAAAAGGGAAAGTTAGGCGTGCGGGTGTTATCCTCGAAAAAAGGGCAAAAACGGGAGTTTTCCCAAATTGCGCAAATCGGGGTTTTTTGCACATTCGAAAACAGCCGAGCGGGCTTCACGCAAAAATGTCGTGTGCACCGAAAAATGCACCATTTTTGAGTTGCTCCGGGATTTTGGCGCAATCTTGCTACTGAAAAATGTGCACCGAGTTTGCACACAATTGTGCACACGAGGTGTGTCAATTTGGGGGGGTAAAATCATTTTATAAGCGTAAAAACGACAAAATACACCCCGCAAAATCGGGTGTTTTGGTGTGCACACTCCGTGCACACTCCGTGCAGAGTTTGCACAAAATGTGCACAAAAACTAGAGTTAAAGCGTAAATCTGGTGTTTTTTGATGTGCAAATTTGGTGTTTTTTCGTGTTTTGGCAAAAACCACAATTTTCTGTTTTTGTATGCGGGCTCGTACAAAACCCTGTTGGAAATCGAAAATCACGACTGTACACACAAGTGCACTTTTCCTGTGTTTTCGGGGTTTTCGGGGGTTGAATCGGGCACCACTATTTGAGATGCGCCGTGCGGGCGAACCGCTACGGAAACCACCTCGCACAACAAAGTCCCCAAAATTGGTGTTTTTCAGGTGTTTTCAAAAGCACAAAAAAGCAGATTTAACCGTACATGTGGCATTTTACCCAAAACGGACTGGTGTCGGTTGTGTGACACACCCCCGGCGGCGGGGGTGTTTTTGGGGGTGTAAAGTAAGAGATCGTGCGGGATTTTGGTGAAATCTGGTGTGCACATTTGGTGTTTTTTGGGGTTTTGGCGGGTTGCCACCGACGTGAAAAATTCTGTTTTTTTTATTTTTTTAGTGATTTTTAAAACACCGTTTTACCGGCGGGAGAATGACTGTTTGCAAGGAAAAAAAACACGAATTTTTGATGAAAAAACAGGGGTATACGCAAAAACCCGTGACGATCACCGAAGTGCACTTTTTGACACCGAAGTGTCCTCGAGCAACCCGCACCTTTTACCCGCACGGCCGTATTCGACGGCACTAAGTGTGCACACCCCGGTTTTCGGGGGTGTCATTTTGCACGAAAAAGAGGGGATGTTCACTATTTTTATCACTTTTTTGCCCTGTTAAAAACGCGTGTGAAATGTCGAAATTCACGGTACTAGAATGCTTTTTAGAAAATCAAAATATCGTGAAAAACCCTGTTTTTTCAATGCGATAAAAAAAAAGATAAAAATCATGAATTTTTACAATTGTGGGAAAAACGGCACCCGCTGCCTATTAAAATGCAGCAAAAAAGTGCACCACAGGAAAAAACAGTGAAAAAATCGTGAAAAAACAGTGATTTTTTTGGAGATCATATTTTGGTGTACAACTCGAGCACTAACAGATTTAAACGTACGGGTGTCATTTGGAGCCTGGAAAATCCTGAGTGTGTTTTCTGTCCAAAAATTTCTCGCCAAGGGGGTCCGCTCCCGACAGCTCCGTACACAACATGGTGTACTTTCCTGAGGGATTTGAAAAACACACATGTGCAAAACCCCCGCCGCACACGTGCCAGGTGAGAGCCTGTGATCTGAAAACCCTTGATGTTTAAGAGTCTTTTTTGACTGCTGTACACGGTACTAAATTGGCCGATCTGAAAAATGTCGCATTGTGCAAATAGAAACCTGATTATTTGTTGTTAACAACATGGGTAGGCGAGCGGGTTGTTAGAGCGGCCTGCGGCTCGAAGGAACTCATTAATAGGAGAAACATGCGAATTTCGCCCGCACGGCCTAAAATTGACTTTTTTCGGAAAATTTTGTGCAAACTCGTGTTTTCCCGTTTTGACCAAAAAAACACCCCAAAAAGTTCGAATACGACCGCACGGGCGTCAAAAAGAGGGTCAAAATTGTCGTCCAACCAGACGGACCTCCGTGCACGGTTCGGACACCCGGAAATACTAGTTTATATGCGGGAATCTGAGTATTTCGGGGTCAAAAAACCGGTGTACAAGATCGTGTACGGGGTTGTTTTCAGGGCGCAAAAAGTTCGAATACAGCCGTGCGGGCGTCGTACACGATCGTGTACGGTGTGTGTCGGGTGGTTGCGTGCACAGGCCAAAACCCCCTATTAGGTGCGGGAAAGTGGGTGTACACGATTGTGTACACGATCGTGTTTCGGGTACAAAAACTCCGTTTACGGTCGTGTGGGCGTCAGGCATGATCGTGTATGGGCGTGTTTTATGATATAGTGTGTACCGGTCAAAACCACCTGTTATATGCGGCAAAATGAGGGTAAACGTGCGTGTATAGGTGTCGTGCACAGATTACACGTGCTGTGGTAAATGCTCCGTTTACGTCCGTGTGGGCGTCATAAATGGACTCAAAATTGACGTCCGGTTAAAAAGGGGCATCGTGTGCGGTTTGGACACCATAAAATAGGGGGTTATATAGGGGAATCTGTGCGTTTCGGGGTTAAAAAAGCGTGTGCACATGCGTCGTGGGCACGATTGATTTTTTGGGGTGCTAAAAGTTCGTTTACGTCCGTGCGGGCGGTGTACATGATCATGTACGGCGTGTGTCGGGAGGTTGTGGGCACAGGTCAAAACCACCTGTTAGAGGTGAGAAAGTGGGTATTATGTACAATATCTGTACAAAAGCGTGTTTGAGGTGCAAAAACTCCGGTTGCGTCCGTGCGGGTGTCGTAATCAATTGTGTACTTAAAGGACTAAGTACTGTTTTTTAATCTATAATTATGTGCTTTTATGCGTGTAATGTGTGCACCACGTTTTACAGCCCTACTGGCGCTACAAAAGACGTAGTACAGTGTACGCAGCCCCTACAAAAAACTAATAATACACCGCAATTAACGGGAGTGGAGCTGTCATATTTTAGCCCCTGTATAATTATTGGGGTGTCTATCATTTGACAGGTCTTGTGGGTGTGGCAGTAACGTGTTACGGCATAGAATTATTTTATTACGCGTTTATAGACCCTTTGTGATTTGTTAAATAAAATATTCACTACTTATACTCGTATGTTTAGTGTGCACACAAAGATTTAATTAAGCATTTTTAAATACTGCCATAAAAATTTTGTGGGCAGGCTATTGTGAGAATACGTTAATATTCTGACATTTCTGGTAGTGTAGTGATGCCCGCCGGTACTAAATGTATAATACGTTGGGTGGTTACGTACTATGTTATTAATTTTTATATCCTTGTAAATTGTAAGTTTATGTATTGTAAAGATTAAGTGTTTCACGTGTGGGGACTGTAATTTAAGTATAATGTAGCATATAGTATATCGCCCATGCCAACACATAAACGTAAATATGGTTCCACAAAGACTACTTGAACAACCCATAATGCACGAGGATATAACGGTATATGTATATATTAAGTTTAACAATATTAATACTTAGTTTTTTGGGCTTTAAGTATTATGCGGGTTTATCACGTGACAAGCCTTTATAAAAAATGGGGTCTACGTATGGAATACTTTGTATACATAGAAGAAAATGTATACTTAAAATGTGTGGTTTTTAAAGTTCTAAATTTATACTACACAACCTATTTTTTGCACTTATGTTTGCACGTTACAACACCTAGACATGTGTAAGTGTTATCTGCGGGCATACACGTACAACATTAGGTACTCAGGGAGTAACTAAATAATATAAGTGCAATGTAACCTGCTGCGTGTGGTAAAGGCTGGTTCCCATAAACGGTCTTACGGAATTTGTTTATACCACTGTAAAATGAGTATAACGTATCATGTGTACATAGTTTTGCGCGTAACTAATTAATATATAAAAAATTATATGTAAACGTATGTGGGCGGAATGTTTTGTAATTACGGGACGCTATTAGTCACGTATACTTTTTTATTTGCTACTATAAATAAGGCACATAATATTAAATAACGCTTATTAAAACTCGAAACAGATATTGTAATCTAAACAATATAGAAAAATATGTTATAAATTTATATCAGATATGTGGTATTACTAAAATTAGCAAGAATAATATATCACAGTTCCTCACAACACTCTTTTTATTAACATATGATGTGTTAACTTATAATATTCAACGTAATTCTTTTATTGTGTACACTGGCAGATTCTACTTTTACGTAAGCGTTACTTGTACAGCGTAAAAATGTAAATATTATATCAGTATTACTTTTAATATGTATTCCTATTTATATAATTTAATTTATCCTAGTCGTACCCGGTAAAGGTAGTAGAACTATATGTTAAGTGTTCTGTAACAGCTTTTATTCCAAAGAAAATATAGTTTTGTACTTACCTTTTGTGAAAACAATAAGTTCAACAACGGATTTCACACTACTACACGAGTTGTAAAGTGTATATAGTAAACATAGGTTAAAACTGCATAATGCACCGTTATAATATTATAATACTCGTAAATAAAATATACGGTGTATACGGACAAATGCATTGTGAGTAATAATGGTACATATAGCGCCCTTGTGCATCACGTATATAGTTTGTGATACGTAATGTATAACAACATACATCAAGGTTATTGTGAGTCATTCATTATATCAATATTTTAATAGTATTGTTTATTTCGTCTTGCAAATGATCAGTAATAATAAGCTGCACTTAGATAACACAAATATTAATTTCACGGAGGTGTAACATTATTTAAAAAACGCTTAGCTGTAGAGTAATATACCCCATACCAACAAAAAATATGAATACGAAAAATTACAAAATTATGGCACAAATAGTAACACTTACGAAATACATAATTTTCCTCCGCAAGTACACCCAGTATAGTACATATACGTAACATATACAAGCCGTATAATAAATCGTGTAATTTAAGTTATAATAATTTAAAGCACTTTATTACATTAAATACTTTTAACGCACAAGCATTAAATTATACGAAATTAATAAGGTGTAAGTAACATATCAGTGGCCTATGTTAAACGTAGTACTCTGTACAGTTTTACTGGTATTATAATGCTTATGAACACCACGCGTAATAGCAACACATAAATAATTAAACAAAATTAATTATAAAGAGCTATGGTATACTGTGGGTTACGAAAGCAAAACATACATACAATATACACGATTACTATACAATTTATTTATTTTGGTTTTGTATAAACATAGGATAATAGTTTAAGTAAGTGTTATTACTACGTAAACATTCATGCATATCCGGGCCTTTTACATAAACTGTATATTATAAACTTATACATGTGTATTTATAGAGCATGCATTGATTCACAAACTTACGTCTAACACATAATCTTGTACTTTTACTAATATAAATAGTTTCTTATAATTATACGTTAATATGTGGTGAAGTACTTATATAAGTATTACGTACAGGTTTATATATGCCGTACGTACTAGTGACATATGTGTCTTGTGCAGCGCAGTTACTTAACATGGTTTACCGACGTTATTATTTACATTTTTATATTTCATGTATATTGCGTGTGGGAGTTTAACATTAAGTTTCTATGTAAGCATTACATATTAAAATTATTGCAACAAATGTGCACATAGTAATTTTGGTGCAGCGATCTGTGCATACTAAAATCAAACACATAAACAAGTGCATGCTTCTATAC
The DNA here is from genome assembly GCF_061612785.1 of Hesperophylax consimilis. Classification (NCBI taxonomy): domain Eukaryota; kingdom Metazoa; phylum Arthropoda; class Insecta; order Trichoptera; family Limnephilidae; genus Hesperophylax; species Hesperophylax consimilis. The sequence continues at coordinate 16,841 of NW_028301432.1, read as the reverse complement.
TATCATTTTTATTTTAATTTTTTGTTTACGTGTATTTATATTTACGAATGCTCCGTAAGGATTCCCTACATGAAATATATAGTGTGTACTGCATATCTCTTTAAAACTATAAATAACACAGCATCCCGTAGCACATATGCATGACCAGACATTATAATACAAATATTTAACGTAATGCTTACTTTATCACTGCAAAAATATGCATAACGCAAAAATTATAATCAGATTATGTACAACTATAAATAACTTTGTGAAAACCGTGTGTATATTTTTAGCAATAAAACGTGCATTATGGCGCGTAATGTGCATATGTTATTTTAAGGCATATTTGTAGATACAATAATATGCGTAATTTATTTGTACACTTATTTACATATATGTATTGAAAGTATCTGTAACACGGTGTCAGCAGGGCCCTATATGTTATAACCTTACTTATTTAATAACTATCAACTTTATAATGTATTACTTAATCTATAATGTAACGTAAGCGTTCACTACAGTTTTTATAGGACGTGCCCGTTATTTATATGAATACTTATTACACATTATAAACATACGTATACAACAGTAAGCCACTAATAATTAGTTGTATGTAAGTAATGATACCACATAAACTAATCGTATAACGCGCAGGGTATCACATTATTAAAAAGTACGTGTTGCGGTATACTATTTATATAATCATATAATTAATTGTTTGTTACATATTAATGTATAATGTCTAGTATAAGCATTATGTACCATTAACAACCGTTGTAAACTTATGAACTATACTTATTTTATTTATGGTTAATTGCTTGCAAAACATTTAATTACAAAACCTATTCTGATAAAACGTAATTACATAAAAATTTTTGTATAAACACACACTATGCGTAATTACGCAAGTAAGGTACATGTTACGTACAGCTTACAGATACTACATAAAATAAAGTTATGTAAACTATGATACATAATATTTATACAACAAAAATTAAAAAATAAATATAAGTTATTATCTTTTTTAACACCCGCAGCACTTTAAATTAATGTTTAGTGCTTGTTACACACGTACATATTTTTTAAAACAATTAGTTCGCACACGATATCGAGTTTTATATGTTATAGAAACACGTAGCAGTCCCTTACTGTATAACGCAGACACACGTATCCTTAAATCGAAAATTATTGTATGATACTCAAATGTGCAGTAATTACACATATATTTTTATAATGAGGTTTACATGTACGTTTTTTACGACCATAAATTCATGGTGTTTACAAATATGCAATGTATTAAAATTTTATAAAAGTATGGTTGCGTACTTTTATAGTAAAATTAAATTGATTGTACTAATTATCGCCCGTGCACTTAATTTCACACTTTGTACTTCACCTAAATACTTTTGACACAATAGCACCGTGCACATGATCACGTATACGTAATGTGTACAAAGTCCTAAAGTTACACATAGTGGTTTACATAACAAACAATACCTCCCGTACATGCAAAATCATTTTTACTGCGCACAGGCGAAAATAATGTATAAAGTATTAGTGTACTTACACCACATGCACGTCATTTGTAATTTATGTGTACAGGGAATGTATATTATAAAGTCCGGATCTTAAAAAATCAGTTTTTTCACCCGTGCGACTAAAAAAAATTGAGGGATTGTGTATTATGTTCTACCATTTATACATAATGTGATCAATAATAAGGACCCCCCTATGCCTAAAATCAATTTTTACACCCGCACGACTAAAAAAAATTTAATGATTTTTACATATGTATACTCTACACAACATATTTCATCCCAATTATGGTAAAAATGTACAGCATTCGTGTCGCCCGCGCGGATGTATTCTACTTATTTAACACCCACTGCCTACTAAAATTCAAATTTCGCCCGTGGGGTTTTAAATCACGAAATTCACACCCATACGGCTCTAGAATTTTTTTTTGGAAAAAACCGACATTTTTGACCATTTTTCGTCAAAAATGTGCAGCCCATGCAGCTGTATTCGTATTTTTTAGCGTATTACCGTACGATCTCCATTTTGTGATCAAATTACCCTTCTTAAAATTTTATATTGCACCAGTGCGTTTAAAAATGAATAATTTGTGAAAAAAACACAAATTTTGGTTGATTTTCACTAAAATTCCCTTCTTAAAATTTTAAATAACACCCATACGGTTAAAAATTGAGATTTTGATAAAAATGGTCAAAATTTTGGTGTTTTTTCGTGAAAAATAATGACACCTATACGATTAGAATCTAACTTTTGCACAGTTTTCACCGACTCTTACCGTGCGCGTAACACCCGTACGACCATAAACGCACTTTTTTTTTTTAAAATGCTATATTCACGACTGCTCTCGTATTTTTTTATCAAAATTTTCAATAATGACGCCCACGGGTGTTATTTCATCAAATTTACGACTAAATCAATTACTTTTTGGAAAAATAGGAATTTTTTTTTTTAAAAATTTGTCGCCCGTTAGGTATTAAAATATATTCTAAAAAAAACGTAGGCTCTTATCAAGCTTTTCCCCAAATTTTTGAAAAATTTCGTATTTTTTCATATTTTGCACTTAAAAACCCCGGTATTTTTTTGATTTAATAAAATTCACGGCCGTATTCCACGTTTTTTGTGGGTTTTTTTGGCATATGTTTAACACCAGTACGTTTAAAACTGCATGTTTTTGCACAAAACGTAGGCGCTCACCCCCGTTTTTGACCATAGATTTTCCACCCAGACGACCGTATGGCAATTTCGTAACACCCGCATGGCTGTATTCGAAAGTTTTGGGTGTTTTTCGCAAAAAATGGTACAAATTTGCACTTAAAAACTAGGTTTTTCACAAAATCACGCACGTACGCGACTTTTCATCACCATTTTTGGTCAAAATACCGAAGCAAAACCAACAAATAACGCCCGCTGCCTACTAAATTTTTTTTTGGGGTTTTTTTGCATTTTTTGTGTCGCCCGTATGGACTTAAAATGAAATTGCTACAAATTCAGCTTCTTAGAACAATTTGCAAAATTGAATTTCGCCCGCGCGAACTTAAACCAAGTTTTGACCACACTTCGCACTAGCGGGCGTTACGACGCAAAAAACACGACTGTAGAACAATGTTGACGGCATTCTTAGCCGTGCGGGCGTACATTTTTTCGCCCGCACGACTAAAAAAGTTTTGGCAAATTGGCTTTGCTTCGTGCGGGTGAAAAATGCAAATTTTTGGGGGTTTTTTTGTGCGTGTAAAAAATGTAGCAAATTCACGGTTATAAAATGCGTTTTATAAGGTTTGAAAAAAAAAATTGAGCTGCGGGCGGGCGGAAAATCGTGTTTTTTTGCAGAAAAAATGTAAAACCGTATATTTTCAACAAAATGCCGGTGGTAAAATGACTAAAACACAGGCAAGGTGTTTTTGTGAACAGCCGGGAATTTGTGTTGCGTTTTTGAGAAAAATAGGGGGTGTATGTAAATTGATTAAAATACCAGCTGTTAGCTGAACTTTTTGTGAAATCTTGAAATCGTTTTACTGCGGTAATTTGAAAAGCCTGAAAATAGGGGGTCCGAAACATCAAAAAAAACATCGCATTTTGCACAAATTCCCGTACGATCGCCACACCCTGCACAGTGCACGCGCGCGTGTAGCCCGGGTCCAGCGAGTCGCATATACCGGTATAGAGGCGTACGTGGGATCGCGGACGCGTGAGGAAAAACAGTAGAATACAGCCGGGATTTTGTCGAAATATTGGTTTGCTTACGGTAATTTGAACACTTTTGCGCCGGCTGCCTTGTAGATTGTCAAAAATTTTCAAAAAAAAATGCAAAAAATGGTGGTTCGGGGAGTGAAATTTCAAAAAAAAAAAATTGTGGAAAAAATGCAAATTTACGGATGTAAGTTGTTATACGCTGCCTCGCGGCCAAAAATTCTAGCTGCGGTAAAAAGCAAATACACGGCCAAACCCTGCATTTTTTTGATGCGTTTAACACCGACACGGTTAAAAACACCTAGTCTTACATGTTTTTTCATGCAATTTTTTGCAAAAATCCCGCATGTAAAACGGCATTTTAATAAAACACACTTTTTTTGCAAAAAACGCCGGTACGGCGTAAATCTACTAAATTTTAAAAAAAAAAATGTGCGTTTTGTTTAAATTACCACTATTAAAATGCTTTTTGTAAAAATTAGAATTTGGTGGAAAAGTTGCCCATACGGTACAAAATTGGTATTTTACATGTCTCGCAAAAAGTATAAAAACGCAAAAACGCGGTATTCAATCTACATTTTATCAAAACTACCGCAATCGGTGTTTTTCGCCCACACGGTCGATTTCTACAAAAAAAGAAATTGCACAATTCTACAAAAATCGAGATTTACGTATATAAAGTGATGTGCAGTATTCTAGTAGGCGCTGGGTGAAATAAAAATCATTTTTTTCGCCTGCTGCATTACCAACGGAACACTTTTTTTTCTAAAATGAAATTCAATGGGGGGAGTTATAACTGCTCCCCACAAAAAAAAAAAAAAAAATTTGGGGGCAGCGGGTGTACACAAATCACAAATGCCGTAACGACCAAATGGGGGGGGTCGGCGGGGAAATTTTAATAACGGGATTTGGGAAATAGAGTAAAAATACCCCCATTTTGAACACCCACACGGCTAATTCCTTATTTTTCACATTTTTTTAGTCGCACGGGTGAAAAAAACACACAAATTTATAAAATAATAACACCCGCTAGAACGTAAAACGTCAGAGTGTCACAAATCGTCCTAGCGGGCAAAATTTTTTCTTAATTTTTGCATTTTTTTAAAAATGTGACGTATATGCGGTTGCAGAATTAGCATGGCGCATAATTAAACGCGCGGGTGTCAAAAATTGGTGAAAATTGGTCAAAAAACTCATAAATTTTGTAATAAAACGTTAATTTAATTGCGGGCAGGTGTAATTTGATGTACTCTAAAATTATGTAATTGTGTATTAAGTGTGTATGTATAAGATACGAGATCGAACCTGAATATTAGTAAATCGTTGACATCGTTGAAAAGTTAACAGCCATGTAATTTATAATTTTACCCTTATAAAATGCATAACACAAATAGAAAGTATATAAATTTCTACAAAAATACGCATAATTACAGCATCACCGTTGTAATTTACGCAGCTAAAATTTGGTGCGTATATTTTGCAATGTGGAATTTAACACCCGCTGCTGTATTTAACATAATTTTAAAAAAAAAATAGAATGATGTGTAATGACGTTGTTTGTGTGTACACACGTAAAATAGTAATAAAAATGCTTCAACACGGGATTATGTGAACGCTAAACACGAACGTAAAATTAAAAAAATAAGTATAGCATGCATGTAATAAAAAGATACAAATTGTAAAAACCATCACAACTTTTTTTAAAAATAGCATGACACAGTGATAAATCAAACAAAATTATCATCACAATTTTTTTAAAAAATGTTATTATATGTTACTAAAAAAATATGTATAATTTTTATCATAAATTTTTTGAAAAAAATGTTGGTGTAGGATGATAAAAATATATGTAAATTTTGAACATACTTTTTTGATAAAAAATGTTGGTGTATATTAATAAAAAATGTGTTAAATTTTGGACATACTTTTTTGATAAAAAATGTTGGTGTATATTAATAAAAAATGTGTTAAATTTTGGACATACTTTTTTGGAAAAAATGTTGGTATATTTTGATAAAAAAATGTGTAAAATTCTGGTCATATTTTTTAAAAAATTGGGGGAGTGTATGATGCTGTATATATATACAAGTATTCTTATTATTTTTCACAAAAAATGGTAAGGTGAAATGTTAAAAAACGCGTACGATGACTGCTATATTTTTTTAAAAATGTTAGCGTATGCTGCTAAAAAAAATACGCAAAATTTTGGTCATATTTTTTAACAAAAAGGTTGTTGCGGGATGATAAAAAAGACGTAAAATTTTTGTCATAATTTTTTTAAAAAAATGTTGGTGTACGATGATGAAAAAAGGTGTAAAATTTTTGTCATAATTTTTTTAAAAAAAATGTTGGTGTACGATGATGAAAAAAGATGTAAAATTTTGGTCATAATTTTTTTAAAAAATGTTGTTTTATGATGATAAAAAAAGATGTAAAATTTTGATCATAATTTTTTTAAAAAATGTTGTTTTATGATGATAAAAAAAGATGTAAAATTTTGATCATATTTTTTTTAAAAAATGTTGTTTTATGATGATAAAAAAAGATGTAAAATTTTGATCATATTTTTTAAAAATGTTGGTGCGTGATAATAAAAAAAACGTAAAATTTTGGTCATACTTTTTTTTAAAAATGTTGGGGTATAATAATAAAAAATAGAGTACTTGATGTAATCCTTTGTGAAAACGACAACCCGGAACACTAAAAACCCATATAATTGACAACCTATTACTATAAAAAGGTTATTATAAAAATTAAATATATAAATAATATATATGTACATAAATAAGCTGCCCGCATAAGTTAATATAACGAAAAAGTAATACAAATTGTGCGTTGTTAACAATTGTACGCGCATGGAAAGTTCTATATGTTTTTATTAATATGCAAGCGGTAGTGCCGGTATGTAACACACCGCACATCAAATGGTTGTTGCAAGTAATGTGTTACGTTTTACGTAGCAGCATATACTTACGCAACCTGCAATTATGCCACGAATTTATTTACTACATATGTACTACAACTAAAATTGTAAATACATGACATTACGTTTTTTAAAAAAGTGATGTTATAGGGGGGATAGAAAGTAAATGCTTATATGTCACTACTATTTTTATATTATCCATGTAATAAAAAAACGTAGAGCATGATATATATAAAACAGCTCTTAATTTTAACGAAACAACAAGTTCCACGTAGGTAGTTGATCATTTATAACAACGTAATTCATGTAATGTTTTTAAAAAATGGGAGTATTATATGTATGATCTATTTTTCAGGGTACAAGTAAAAAAAGTAATAGTTATACATTTTTCTTTATAGGGGATCATGTTTTCGGAGTATTCATATGTACTTTCTATTATTTCTATTTAGGGTGCGGTATAAACAGTTAACGTTGTAAGTGTTGTGCCTTATGGTGGTGTTTAAAATTACGCTACTAAAGTTCGTTACGGTATATGGTAGACTATTCAGTATGTAGTAAGCTTTTTTTAATGGGTTACTTTTTAATACATATAAAGATAGACCTGTGCTTAAAAAAACTAGAACGCATATTGTTGTTAACCGTACTAGCAGCATGTACGTAATACTTATATGCAGGAGGAACGTACGCATTTACAAAAAAATAATGTAGTGATTAGAATGAATGTATAATGTATAGTGTATGTAGGGGTTATGTTGATATATATTTTACACCATTTTATTGTTTAATGTGTGCTCCAACTGAAAGTGTAGGTAAGCACACTACATAATTGTATTAATAGTGCTTACATGCTTTTTAGGGAATAACGTTAACATACATTAAAACAATGATTAAAAGCTATGTAACAGGGGTTAGTACCTAGTATACACAAGTTGTGTGCGTTGTGCGGGACGAATATTGTGTTGTTGTAAATATAAATGCTTAATAATAACCTTGTGTAAATACTTGCAAAAACAATGATGAAATAAATGATGATATAAAACGTAATAATAAAGCCGTATACGTGGTGTTATTTTATAATTTTGTATCATGTATATATGGTTTCATATTAGGTGCAACAGTATAGTTATAAGCATTATACGATAACTCATAATACAAAACAACAGTTTAACGCCGGGCACAACGTTTAACTTCAACCTTTAACATTAATATACATAAACAAAACGGAAAAAATGTTAAAGGTTTTTAACATCCAATAATTAAAGTAAAAGAACATATAAATGGTAAGTATACGCGTTGCGCGTAATAATGTACGTAAACCTTATACTCTAATAAAACAGGCGTGCACCATTAACAAAGCTATCACTTTCAGTAATTATCCCCCATAAAAACAAAGTATGTAATGCTTATAGAGGTATGTATGTATATCGGCAAAACAGCAGTCTTATTATAATAATATTCATTACATGCGATATATCACGTTTAATATTACTTCTTATTATGTCTTTTATTCGACAGGTAGTTCTTTGCCCGCAGTAAGCGTGATCAATATTAATAAGAAACTACAAGGTGTGTAGGTGGGTATCGTATAGAAAGCTTATTGTACTAAGTATTAAATTAATGTAATAAGACTACAATCTATAGAATAAATAAATACATATTTTCTGCGTGTATCCTATAGGAACTTACTTGCTGTGTAGGCTGTATACAATATTTAATTTGTTAATTATTTTGGTACACGTGGGGAATCCATTGTGAGCACTAATGCACGTAGGTATCTGGTAATTATAATGTACTACATGTTGAATTTACTATTTTTTAACTTTATGTTAACGTAGTAATTAATTATGAAACATGTAGTAAGCATATGTTTATAATGTTTTGTAGTGCATCAGGGAATTCAACGCCACTGTGGTATAAGTTTTAAGTTTTCATAATTTGTTTTGCTGAAAGTTAGTCTACATGATTATTTGTAGTGTTTGTACTAAACGTTTATATACATGAAACCTCCGCAAGAAACAACAGTTACAAACAAAAACATAACGATACAACCAGCACTGTACAAAGTTTAAAAAATAATTTATATAGTGCAACAATGCACAGCCTTGAGCCATCACAACCCGCATGGTAACAAGTTGTACTGTAAGAAATTATGTACGCACGTAAACAAATGCTTATAACTGTTTATAGGAGCTTTAGGCATTACATAGACGACATACAGTATAATATAAATACAACAACCTATAAAATTAAAAGTTTGTATCTTTTATGAATGTCAGATAGATGCTTATAATTTTTTGATTTTTTAAAGTCTGTGATAACGTGGTTTATATAGTTTGGTAAGCATTCTGTTTTTTTGCAAAATGTGGGTGCTATTATATGCGCCTGCAATAATACAGTGCATACGTATGATGTATTTATAAATTAAACGCTTATGATCAAGCCCCATAGTTATTACAACCATAAACAACAATGAAAATAATTAAATACACAAGGGTAAACACCGGGTTACAATATTTATAAATTGATACACTTTGTATGTGTATAAGTAGTAACGTTGTTCTAAAATGTTTGTTATTAATATACCACTGTTTTATTTTTGTGAAACATTTAATTATTGAGATGTTAAGCATTTCTGCGTTTTATAAGCAGTATGTTGTTACGTATTGCTAATTCTCAACACCCGTAAGGCTTTAATAACAAAAAAGTATTGTGTAAGCACTATACAAAATATATGTTGTAATATTCATAATTTTTTCTTGTTGTCTTATATTATAATTGTTAATATTTATTTTATGAATAAGCGTTTATGTTTGCAATTTCGGTGGTAATGTATGTGTTGTAACATTTATGACAAGCTAAGTATTATACGCACACACAAGGAAGCTGCAAACAATATTTTAATGTTGCGTAATATTCCGGTGTTTGCTATATACGTATATAAAGTGTTATTTTCTAAAAAGCAGTATTACCATGGGAATATTGTTTGTGTTTGTTACTTTCATTTAAGTACTTTATATATCCTTGTAATTACCGGACACATAGCAGCATATAAGCATTTTTTTTTAAAAAAAAGTTGTATGATGGTTTTTAAAATTTAAGCTTCTAGAATAGTGTTTATGAAGGTTCCTAGTTTAACAAGTATATACAAAACAGCGGTTAATATGGTAACATATATGTATAAATGAAAACTACAGGGTTGATAATAGCGTACTTTAAACTATATTTTGGTGTAAAAATAAAGGAATATAAATAAATAAGCTTTGTTAAGTTTTTGTGTGTAATAATACACAAAATAAAGTATAAAAGATGTATACTTAAACATACAGCTCGTGTAAGTGGTATACAACGTAACTTGTTGTGTTTGTAGAAGGTTAGTGTACTACACGTGATGGTGTGTACACACTAGTATAAATTTTGCATAAATGTATATTTTAAACGCTTACATACGAAACTGAGGTATTAGTACTCACAATAGTATATTAAGTGAATAATAATTAATTTATGTAATCATATGTAATACGTGGCGTATGCTTTATTATTTACGTATGAGTAATACGTGTATATTGTAAAATATTTGTAAGTGTTATGTTGTATTAATGTAATATGGGGTTCAAATGGGCGGTATACATTATAATACGCAACAATATATGATTACATAAGCATGTAGTATAAATATGTACGCGTAAGTAGTCGTAACAGTGTGGGTGCTGATACATTGTGTGTCATTCTACTTAATACTATTTTTTTGTTTGTGGTAGTGTAAAGTTAAAAACAAGCGTAAGCATTACTTGTTAAAACATGCCCTATAAACCGTATACTGTTAATGATTTTATTATGCGGTAAGAGTATACTATGTTTAATACCTTACACCATGTAATGTATACACAATGTGTACCTTATTATGAGCCCTTTGTGTTTACAAGAAATAAAAAGGGCTGTATATAATTTAAGAACGCTTATACTGAGTCATTGTGGTGTTATGTATCATCTTATGTAAAATTGTTGAGAATACATTCGTATAAAAATAAGTATGATATGCATGTGTATATAATGTTACGTAAATTTTATTGTTAATTACCGAACATATAAAATAAACTCCACCTAAAAATACAGGTATGTTTGTGATATGATAAAGCTTACGCATTGTAGACGTGAATACAAGACATCATACAGCAAGCAATGTAAAGTAATATAATAACCGTGTAATATGTGTACCTAAAAGAAAACCGATACATACAGTACGTAAGTTGCTTATTTTATATCTCGTAATTCTATTATTCTTTATTGCTTTGTATAAATGGCGTTAAGTGTATGAATTAAGCATTCCTATAATAATATACACGTGAAATAGCAAACCGTTTAATTGGGAAATTATAATGTACTGAAATATATAGCTGGTAGGACGTAACGCGCATATGAAAATTAAGTGTTTACGTAAAAAGGGATATTACAGTAGTGCGTTTATAGGTAGCTGCATTAAGTACTACGTAACACTCCACGCTAATTTCTTTCACCGTTGTTTGGTTTATATCTGGCTATGTGATATATAAGTAAACGTCTGCATGTAGTATGAAGTTACGGGTGCTCGAGTGGTGTGGAAAACGTTGTTTGAGCAATGTGTGATATAGCGTGTTAAACAACACATATATGTGGGGGTGTTGCGTGCCCTTATCAAGTATTAATTGTGATGCGTTAAACGCAAAACTATTATAAGGATATTACTACAAATAAATTTATCGATGGTTCAACATAGCATACGTGTTGTAAACGTTATAGTTAACACATGCTATTTGTGCACGCGTAGGAGAGTAAGTATTTGAAGTGACATCATACCGGTTGTGCAGTTGCACATTTTTAAGTATTTTAATAGTTTGGACATACAACGATAAACAACTCGCATTAAGAAAAAAAAAAGCTTACCTATATTTTTAAACGTGTTTTGTAAACGTAAACATAACTTGTATGATAATAAGTAGAATTAATAGGGAAACAGTACTATATAAAAGTATACAACTAAATTTTTGTTATATTATTAATGCTATGTGGAGGTTTTACTGGTGTAAGAATTTATGTATTACGTGCATGTAATAAATATGCACTGCTACACGGGGGTGATTGCGTAAATGTGGGTATTACATAATTATAACTTATTACTTTACTTCTATTTTTACGTTCTTTATGTCTGAATTCTACAAGTGTACACGTAAACAGTATAAGCATTTACTTAGTTAAAAGGATACATTATGCATTTTATAGGTATGGTGTTACTAACATACAGTATGTCGATTACAAATGGATTCAAACGTATGATAAATACGTGGTGTGCGTGGTGGGGGTATTCACATATAATTTATTAATGTTAATATAATAACATATACGTTTACGTAATACGCATTGTTGCAATCATAACAAAGCATTTAAAAAAAGTATAGATATACACGATAGGTAATTATATATTAATATTAACACGTAATTCTGTTGGTGCTATAGGGTATGTAATCGGTGTGTAAGTGTTATATTCGAGTTACATTCATCCGAGAGAAATAACGTACGGGGATAACATATATAAATTTGTTTAGTGGTAGTTAAGAATTAAGGTGTACATTGCGTATGGTTGCAGGGTGCGCATGTAAGTAACAGGCATTTAATGTGCATTCAATTTGTAAGTGTAAAAATGCTTACATAGTTTTTGTTAATCACATTTACGAAAAATTAAAATGAAGTATGGGAATAATTAATACTATGTGTTGTAACAGAGTGCATGGTTAAAATAAGTCGTAATGTAATGATTCACACATTTTGCGTTTTGTGTGTTTAAAGTGCCCTACGAATAAGTAATACGTGTAGTGTCTTATATTTTTACGGAAAGTAGTATAGATTACACTGTGTTTTGTAGTAAATGAATTCAAATAAGTACACATATATTTAAATCACGTAGTTACCTGATCCCAAAACTAAAAAACATATTTGTTATTAAACAGCCGTTGAAGTGCATTGTTGTACCGGGTAAAATATATAATTATGTAAACCTCTGGACTGTGTATATTATCTTTTCATCTTTTTTTTAATAAATGTGAATACGTACAACAGTTGAGACATAAGTGTTTTAATCATAATACGTACGTTATTACCTATTCATGTGTAGTATTATAACTTGTTGTGATGTATATGAAATAGCGTATGTAGATAAGGATTTACTGATACGTATATAAGTTATCAAAGCTACCTGTGGGTATTATAATTTTATATGTTATTATTATTATTATTATTATTATTATTATTACGGGGAGCTTAGTGATCTTACCAATAAAAATGATTATGATTATAACAAAATATTAACAGCATGGTAACTTAATTGGTGACTACACCTTTGTGGTGTAGTGTACTGCTAAACCGTAATTAAGTCTACGTACAACATATATAAATTTTAGTGATGTCTTTGTGGGTATGTGTATGCGTGTAAGTGTTTATGGACTGATATATATATATATATATATATATTACAGGTATTATTTAGGCTTAAATATACGCAGCTCTCTATTTTACATTTAAGGCAGTAAACCCTTTATAAAGCTTACGCAGTAACGTTATACGTAATTTAATCGACATAAAATAAGTTTAAGTAATTATAGAAATAAAGTGTACGTAGGAAAGCTACTATGTTTACATAAATTATAAAGGGTATAAACACCCTGTAATAAGTATTTGAAAACGTATTTATATGTTATTATTATTATTACCATTTTTAGCAACACCGACATATGTTACATTTATGTAATGCAATGCTTATGTATACAATTTGTATGTGTATACTCACACAAAAAAGTAAAGTAAAAAGAGTTAGAGTATTATATACTATGATGTGTTGGGGATATATATTTATATGACATTGTTATTACGTTATTAGGAGCGCACAAAATACACATAACTAACAGTAAGCATTATTAAATGCGTAGATTTTTTATTATAAGATCCATAACAGGTTAATGTGCTGAAATTACGTATGTGCGGTGTGACAAACAATTACATGTATTTTTGTACTTTTACGATGTCCCACAAATGTTGCTTTAAATTAATAAGTATCTTGTGGGTAATTATATATGACGTAAGAATTGTAAGGTGGTATTTAAGTATTTTCTGTTTTATAAAAAAATACGTACGTGTAAAATTAGTGACCTTATGCATTAACGGATAATAAATAAATGTATATATTAAATAAGTATAAGATATAATGCTTACTAAACAATATTTAGTGTGGTAGTTAACAAAAACTTAAGGGTTAATGAGTATAAAGTATGACATAATGATTGGGGAGGTACATATGGGGATAGTTGTATTAAATGTTACGTTATTTCAGGTGTAAATATCTGCATTATATGTTGTTTAGGTAGAATTAAGCAAATAATACTACGTACAGGACGTCTCGTACGAACGGCGTGCATTATCACTAGGCTTCTACAATAGCATTAAACGTGCGCGCAATATACACTATGTTTTTAGAAAAATAAACAGTAAACACGTTATAAAAACTGTGACACATGCTGCTTACGTAATCGGGAATGATGGTACATGCCTGCATGGTAATGTAGCTTACGTAGTGTCGCAAGCGTAAATATTAAACCATAAAAGTCAATATAAAATGAGATATACTTGCACAAAAGGCTACTGTATGACGTTAGTATCCATGCCAGTGTATATGTTCCCGTAATATGCATTTTCACAAGGCTAATGTGACGGAATATTACTGATTATTGTTACACGCAGAGTTATACAGCCCCACAGGCAGAACTTGCGTAGATAACGCTTACAAAAAGCTGGACACGTATTAATACAAAATGACAACAAGATTTAAAATTTAATGAGAAGTAAGATAATGGGCATCCTGCATGGGTAAATATACAATTACAATGTTGGAGAACAAAACGCTTACTTAAGGGTACTGTACGTAATATTACCAAAAATAAGCAAGTGAAATTTAATTATAAAACAATAATGTAATATTTGGTACTTGATGTGTGATAATTAAAATGTGATATGATATTTTGAATGTAAAAGTAATGTGCTTATCATATATGACATTTGTAGTTTATAATGCATGACTTTTGTAGGTAATACCACACGCGTAAGTTTACATAAAACTTTAAATAATAGAATAATTTTAGTGCATTTAATATTACTACCCGGAAAGCCCATTATTATAAGTTTTGCTGCAGGTATTATTTATCATACTATGTTACTTTATTGACGTTACAAACACCTAAAAAAATGTTATATTAAGCATTTATATATTTTAATATTAGCAACGTGTATTTTAGTAGTTATAATACACACAACGCAATGCTTTTTGCCTAGAAAAAATAGTAGGACCTAATGTTACATATTATAAACTTATTTTTGTTGTCTGTGTAGTGTATTTATGTAAATG
The DNA here is from genome assembly GCF_061612785.1 of Hesperophylax consimilis. Lineage (NCBI taxonomy): Eukaryota > Metazoa > Arthropoda > Insecta > Trichoptera > Limnephilidae > Hesperophylax > Hesperophylax consimilis. Next base: position 1,788 of record NW_028301432.1, on the reverse strand, counting down.
TTAAAGATAAGTATTAAATATTGTAGCCGTATATATGTTGCAGGTGTGGAAATAGCTTTAACACGTATGTACTTAAGTTAGGATGCACGGAATTGTAACTACGAAATAAGAATAATATAAACGTGGTATACATTAACCATACAATTATATTACTTGCACAGCCCCAAGTATTATGCACCACAAAAAATAACGTGTAGTATGTGTTGTTAAATAAATTATGACATTAGTATTACATGTAAATAAATAGCTGAAAGCAATAAACAGCAGCTTATAAAATTATATAATTTCCGTAGTATACCGTGGTTTCAGTTTTAATTAATACACCCGAGATATAATATGTATATACCTTTACCCTGATAGGAATTGTGTTTACAAATGCATGCTTGTTTTTTAACGTGCGAGGTTTAGTAGTGGTAATAACACAAACGTTAACCCACTTGTAATACTAATTTTTAGGCTGGTAGGGTATAATATGCAAAATAAAGGGTGTGCTGCGGTTATTTACAGGTTTACACATACGTAATTACCTGTAACATTAAACTGTAGGTTTATAATGGGGTTTTAAAGTAGACTTTACGTTTTCTGTGTATGTTTGTGATTAAAGGCATTTAAAAAAGTATTTTATGCAAAAAACCCATAATTTTTCGTTGAATAACACCCCTTTCCCGTAGATAAACTATACTTTTAACCCCTACACACAGTGTGGTATAGCCCTGCCGTACACGCTTGTTTACGACGCCCGCACGGCTGTAAACGGGGGTTTTGTGGTCGAAAGCACCCATATGCACGATCATGCCCACACCGGCTTTCCCGCATATAAATAACGGGTTTAACCTGTGTACACCCTATTCCAACACCGACATATAGGATCATGTACGACGCCCCCACGGCCGTAAACGGAGTTTCCACACCCCAAACACGCTTGTGTACACAATTGTGCACACCCACTTTCCCGCATTTAACAGGGGGGTTTGACCTGTGCCCACAACCACCCGACACACGCCGTACACGATCGTGTACGAAGCCCCCACGGCCGTATTCGAACGTTTTGCACCCCGAAAACAACCCCGTACACGATCGTGTACACCGGTTTTTTGACCCCAAAATACTCAGATTCCCGCATATAAACTAGTATTTTCGGGTGTCCGAACCGTGCACGGCGGACCGTCTGGTCGGACGACAATTTTGACCCTCTTTTTGACGCCCGTGGGGCCGTATTCGAACTTTTTGGGGTGTTTTTCTGGTCAAAACGGGAAAACACGAGTTTGCACAAAATTTTTCGAAAAAAGTCAATTTTAGGCCGTGCGGGCGAAATTCGCATGTTTCTCCTATTAATGAGTTCCTTCGAGCCGCAGGCCGCTCTAACAACCCGCTCGCCTACCCATGTTGTTAACAACAAATAATCAGGTTTCTATTTGCACAATGCGACATTTTTCAGATCGGCCAATTTAGTACCGTGTACAGCAGTCAAAAAAGACTCTTAAACATCAAGGGTTTTCAGATCACAGGCTCTCACCTGGCACGTGTGCGGCGGGGGTTTTGCACATGTGTGTTTTTCAAATCCCTCAGGAAAGTACACCATGTTGTGTACGGAGCTGTCGGGAGCGGACCCCCTTGGCGAGAAATTTTTGGACAGAAAACACACTCGGGATTTTCCAGGCTCCAAATGACACCCGTACGTTTAAATCTGTTAGTGCTCGAGTTGCACACCAAAATATGACCTCCAAAAAAATCACTGTTTTTTCACGATTTTTTTTCACTGTTTTTTCCTGTGGTGCACTTTTTTGA
>NW_028301431.1:0-38203 GCF_061612785.1 Hesperophylax consimilis | reverse complement strand
TATCGTTCCAAAATTTTTATTTATATTTATTATATAATAAATTTATTTCTATTCAAAAAAATAATTTTTTTCCTTATTAAATTTTTTTATCGTTCCAAAATTTTTATTTATATTTATTATATAATAAATTTATTTCTATTCAAAAAAATAATGACTATATTAATTTTTAAGTTTAATTTATATAGATTATCTCTAAGTATTAGATTTTTAAAATTTTATAAGATAATTACATTCAAATTTTTAAATAATCTCAATAATTTTAAAAATTTATATCACAATTAACTCTTTATTTATACGTATATAGAATTTTTTATCGTTCCAAAATTTTTATTTATATTTATTATATAATAAATTTATTTCTATTCAAAAAAAATAATGACTATATTAATTTTTAAGTTTAATTTATATAGATTATCTCTAAGTATTAGATTTTTAAAATTTTATAAGATAATTACATTCCAAATTTTTAAATAATCTCAATAATTTTAAAAATTTATATCACAATTAACTCTTTATTTATACGTATATAGAATTTTTTATCGTTCCAAAATTTTTATTTATATTTATTATATAATAAATTTATTTCTATTCAAAAAAATAATTTTTTTCCTTATTAAATTTTTTTATCGTTCCAAAATTTTTATTTATATTTATTATATAATAAATTTATTTCTATTCAAAAAAATAATGACTATATTAATTTTTAAGTTTAATTTATATAGATTATCTCTAAGTATTAGATTTTTAAAATTTTTATAAGATAATTACATTCAAATTTTTAAATAATCTCAATAATTTTTAAAATTTATATCACAATTAACTCTTTATTTATACGTATATAGAATTTTTTATCGTTCCAAAATTTTTATTTATATTTATTATATAATAAATTTATTTCTATTCAAAAAAATAATGACTATATTAATTTTTAAGTTTAATTTATATAGATTATCTCTAAGTATTAGATTTTTAAAATTTTATAAGATAATTACATTCAAATTTTTAAATAATCTCAATAATTTTAAAAAATTTATATCACAATTAACTCTTTATTTATACGTATATAGAATTTTTTATTGTTCCAAAATTTTTATTTATATTTATTATATAATAAATTTATTTCTATTCAAAAAATAATGACTATATTAATTTTTAAGTTTAATTTATATAGATTATCTCTAAGTATTAGATTTTTAAAATTTTATAAGATAATTACATTCAAATTTTTTAATAATCTCAATAATTTTAAAAATTTATATCACAATTAACTCTTTATTTATACGTATATAGAATTTTTTATCGTTCCAAAATTTTTATTTATATTTATTATATAATAAATTTATTTCTATTCAAAAAAATAATGACTATATTAATTTTTAAGTTTAATTTATATAGATTATCTTCTAAGTATTAGATTTTTTAAAATTTTATAAGATAATTACATTCAAATTTTTAAATAATCTCAATAATTTTAAAAATTTATATCACAATTAACTCTTTATTTATACGTATATAGAATTTTTTATCGTTCCAAAATTTTTATTTATATTTATTATATAATAAATTTATTTCTATTCAAAAAAATAATTTTTTTCCTTATTAAATTTTTTTATCGTTCCAAAATTTTTATTTATATTTATTATATAATAAATTTATTTCTATTCAAAAAAATAATGACTATATTAATTTTTAAGTTTAATTTATATAGATTATCTCTAAGTATTAGATTTTTAAAATTTTATAAGATAATTACATTCAAATTTTTAAATAATCTCAATAATTTTAAAAATTTATATCACAATTAACTCTTTATTTATACGTATATAGAATTTTTTATTGTTCCAAAATTTTTATTTATATTTATTATATAATAAATTTATTTCTATTCAAAAAAATAATGACTATATTAATTTTTAAGTTTAATTTATATAGATTATCTCTAAGTATTAGATTTTTAAAATTTTATAAGATAATTACATTCAAATTTTTAAATAATCTCAATAATTTTAAAAATTTATATCACAATTAACTCTTTATTTATACGTATATAGAATTTTTTATCGTTCCAAAATTTTTATTTATATTTATTATATAATAAATTTATTTCTATTCAAAAAAATAATTTTTTTCCTTATTAAATTTTTTTATCGTTCCAAAATTTTTATTTATATTTATTATATAATAAATTTATTTCTATTCAAAAAAATAATGACTATATTAATTTTTAAGTTTAATTTATATAGATTATCTCTAAGTATTAGATTTTTAAAATTTTATAAGATAATTACATTCAAATTTTTAAATAATCTCAATAATTTTAAAAATTTATATCACAATTAACTCTTTATTTATACGTATATAGAATTTTTTATCGTTCCAAAATTTTTATTTATATTTATTATATAATAAATTTATTTCTATTCAAAAAAATAATGACTATATTAATTTTTAAGTTTAATTTATATAGATTATCTCTAAGTATTAGTGATTTTTAAAATTTTATAAGATAATTACATTCAAATTTTTAAATAATCTCAATAATTTTAAAAATTTATATCACAATTAACTCTTTATTTATACGTATATAGAATTTTTTATCGTTCCAAAATTTTTATTTATATTTATTATATAATAAATTTATTTCTATTCAAAAAAATAATTTTTTTCCTTATTAAATTTTTTTATCGTTCCAAAATTTTTATTTATATTTATTATATAATAAATTTATTTCTATTCAAAAAAATAATGACTATATTAATTTTTAAGTTTAATTTATATAGATTATCTCTAAGTATTAGATTTTTAAAATTTTATAAGATAATTACATTCAAATTTTTAAATAATCTCAATAATTTTTAAAATTTATATCACAATTAACTCTTTATTTATACGTATATAGAATTTTTTATCGTTCCAAAATTTTTATTTATATTTATTATATAATAAATTTATTTCTATTCAAAAAAATAATGACTATTAATTTTTAAGTTTAATTTATATAGATTATCTCTAAGTATTAGATTTTTAAAATTTTATAAGATAATTACATTCAAATTTTTAAATAATCTCAATAATTTTAAAAATTTATATCACAATTAACTCTTTATTTATACGTATATAGAATTTTTTATCGTTCCAAAATTTTTATTTATATTTATTATATAATAAATTTATTTCTATTCAAAAAAATAATTTTTTTCCTTATTAAATTTTTTTATCGTTCCAAAATTTTTATTTATATTTATTATATAATAAATTTATTTCTATTCAAAAAAATAATGACTATATTAATTTTTAAGTTTAATTTATATAGATTATCTCTAAGTATTAGATTTTTAAAATTTTATAAGATAATTACATTCAAATTTTTAAATAATCTCAATAATTTTAAAAATTTATATCACAATTAACTCTTTATTTATACGTATATAGAATTTTTTATTGTTCCAAAATTTTTATTTATATTTATTATATAATAAATTTATTTCTATTCAAAAAAATAATGACTATATTAATTTTTAAGTTTAATTTATATAGATTATCTCTAAGTATTAGATTTTTAAAATTTTATAAGATAATTACATTCAAATTTTTTAATAATCTCAATAATTTTAAAAATTTATATCACAATTAACTCTTTATTTATACGTATATAGAATTTTTTATCGTTCCAAAATTTTTATTTATATTTATTATATAATAAATTTATTTCTATTCAAAAAAATAATGACTATATTAATTTTTAAGTTTAATTTATATAGATTATCTCTAAGTATTAGATTTTTAAAATTTTATAAGATAATTACATTCAAATTTTTAAATAATCTCAATAATTTTAAAAATTTATATCACAATAATCTCTTTATTTATACGTATATAAAATTTTTTATCGTTCCAAAATTTTTATTTATATTTATTATATAATAAATTTATTTCTATTCAAAAAAATAATGACTATATTAATTTTTTAATTTTTAAGTTTAATTTATATAGATTATCTCTAAGTATTAGATTTTTAAAATTTTATAAGATAATTACATTCAAATTTTTAAATAATCTCAATAATTTTAAAATTTATATCACAATTAACTCTTTATTCATACGTATATAGAATTTTTTATCGTTCCAAAATTTTTATTTATATTTATTATATAATAAATTTATTTCTATTCAAAAAAATAATTTTTTTCCTTATTAAATTTTTTTATCGTTCCCAAAATTTTTATTTATATTTATTATATAATAAATTTATTTCTATTCAAAAAAATAATGACTATATTAATTTTTAAGTTTAATTTATATAGATTATCTCTAAGTATTAGATTTTTAAAATTTTATAAGATAATTACATTCAAATTTTTAAATAATCTCAATAATTTTAAAAATTTATATCACAATTAACTCCTTATTTATACGTATATAGAATTTTTTATCGTTCCAAAATTTTTATTTATATTTATTATATAATAAATTTATTTCTATTCAAAAAAATAATGACTATATTAATTTTTAAGTTTAATTTATATAGATTATCTCTAAGTATTAGATTTTTAAAATTTTATAAGATAACTATATTCAAATTTTTTAATAATCTCAATAATTTTAAAAATTTATATCACAATTAACTCTTTATTTATACGTATATAGAATTTTTTATCGTTCCAAAATTTTTATTTATATTTATTATATATAAATCAAATTTTTTACTTTTCCTAAATTTTTAACTAATTTTATAAATATTATAAATACTGTGCCTGAAAAAGGATTATTTTGATAGAATAAATCATACAAATTTAAATTTGTCTTTATTATATTTATAGAATTAAACTATACCTTTAAACTTCAAAAATTTAAATGCTACTTACATCTAAATATAAAAAATAAGCTAAATAAGCTAAAGAGTTCATACCTCTTTTATAAAAGTTTTAACCTTTTTTTTTTTAAATTAATAACTATTTTAATTCTACAAAAATTTTATTTTTATCTTTAATAATAACAAGAACAATTTTTTCTGTAAGATCTTTATCAATAATTAATATTTGAATGGGAATAGAGGTTAATTTAATTAGATTTATCCCCCTCATAATTAATAAAAATAATAATTTTTCTTCAGAAAGAATAATAACTTATTTTTTAATCCAATCAATTAGTTCAGCCAATTTTTTATTTAGATCTTTATTAATTATTTCTTTAGCTAAATGATTTAATATAAGCCCAATAAAAATATAATTATTCTTTTTATAATAAATATTAGTTTATTAATAAAATTAGGGACTGCTCCATTTCATTTTTGATTCCCTAAAACAATAAAAGGTTTAAACTGAATAAACTGTTTTATTTTAAGAACTTGACAAAAAATTTTACCTATAATCACTCTTTCATATTGTTTTATTAGTAAATTACTAATATTAATTTCTTCAATTAGAGTAATTATTGGGAGTATTATAGGACTCATACAAACTTCTCTTCAAATAATCCTAACTTACTCTTCAATTAGCCATATTGGGTGAATACTTATATCTCTTATACTAAAATTAAATACTTGGATAATTTATTTAATTATTTATACATTCATTAATTATATTCTAATATATTTTTTTAAAATTATAAATATATTTACCTTAAATCAAATTTATTCAAACAAAAATTCAAATTTATTAAATATTTTATTATATTTAATTTATTAAGATTAAGCGGACTCCCCCCTCTATTAGGATTTTTGCCTAAATGATTAGTGATTAATTTAATAATCAATAATAATCTAATAATAATTACTTTTATCTTAATTATAATATCTTTAATTAACATATATTTTATATCCGTATTACATACACTTATTTTATACTTAATTTTTTTGAGACCAAATTTTATTTTACTCAATTTAACCATCTTTCGTTAATACTAATTTTTACGTTTATTTCAATTACAGGATTATTATTAATCCCCCTATTTTCTATCTAAAGTTTTAAGTTAAATAAACTAATAATCTTCAAAATTATCATTAAAATATTATATTTTAAGCTTTAGTAAATTCTTACTACTTTAAATTTGCAATTTAAAATCATTAATTGAATATAAAACTTAGTAAATAAGATTACTCTTATAGATAAATTTACAATTTATTGCTTAAAATTCGGCCAATTTACTGCGACAATGACTATTTTCTACAAATCATAAAGATATCGGAACTATTTATTTTATCTTTGGAATTTGAGCCGGCATAGTCGGCACTTCTTTAAGTATAATCATTCGAACAGAATTAGGAACTACTGATTCATTAATTAAAAATGATCAAATCTATAATGTATTAGTAACTGCACATGCTTTCATTATAATTTTTTTTATAGTTATACCAATTATAATTGGAGGATTCGGAAATTGACTTGTCCCCCTAATAATTGGCGCTCCTGATATAGCATTTCCACGAATAAATAATATAAGATTTTGACTTCTACCGCCCTCTTTAAACCTCCTATTGATTAGAGCTTTAATTGAAAGAGGGACAGGAACAGGATGAACAGTATATCCCCCTCTTTCTAGAAATTTAGCACATGCTGGTAGCTCAGTAGATATTTCAATTTTTTCTCTTCACTTAGCAGGAATTTCCTCTATTCTAGGTGCCATTAATTTTATTTCCACTACCTTAAATATACGAAATAATTTAATGACATTAGATCGAATTCCCCTATTTGTCTGATCAGTAGCTATTACCGCTCTTCTACTCCTTTTATCACTCCCAGTATTAGCTGGAGCTATCACTATACTTCTTACAGATCGAAACTTAAATACATCCTTCTTTGATCCTTCAGGAGGAGGAGATCCTATTCTTTACCAACATTTATTTTGATTTTTTGGACACCCAGAAGTCTATATTCTCATTCTTCCAGGATTCGGGATAATCTCTCAAATTATTACTCAAGAAAGAGGAAAAAAGGAATCATTCGGATTTCTAGGAATAATTTATGCTATAATAACAATTGGGTTATTAGGATTTATTGTTTGAGCACATCATATATTTACCGTTGGGATAGACGTAGACACTCGCGCTTACTTCACGTCAGCTACTATAATTATTGCTATTCCCACAGGAATTAAGATCTTTAGTTGATTAGCAACTTTACATGGAACTAAAATTAATCTAAACCCTGCTTTAATTTGAAGACTTGGATTTATTTTCCTATTCACTATAGGGGGATTAACTGGAGTTGTCTTAGCTAATTCTTCTATTGATATCACTTTACATGACACATACTATGTTGTCGCTCATTTTCATTATGTTTTATCAATAGGAGCTGTATTTGCAATTATTGCTGGATTTACCCACTGATACCCCCTATTTACCGGACTTTCAATAAATCCATTTTGACTAAAAATTCAATTTATCACTATATTTGCAGGAGTAAATTTAACTTTTTTCCCCCAACATTTTCTAGGACTTTCAGGGATACCTCGTCGATACTCAGACTACCCAGATGCCTATCTATCATGAAATATTTTATCTTCATTGGGAAGAATTATATCAACACTAAGTCTTATTCTTCTTTTAATTATTATTTGAGAAAGATTAATTAACCAACGAAATGTAATTTTTAATATATACATGAGATCAAATATTGAATGATTGCAAATAAACCCCCCAGCTGAACACAGCTTTAATGAAATACCCCTTATATCATATTTCTAATGTGGCAGAATAATGCATTGAATTTAAGCTTCAATAATAAAGAACATCTTTCTTTAGAAATTGCTACATGATCAAATTTAAATTTTCAAGATAGATCTTCCCCCCTAATAGAACAAATAATTTTTTTTCATGATTTTACATTAATAATTCTCACTTTAATTATTATTTTTATTTCTTATCTCATAATTTCATTATTTTACAATAAATTCTCTAATCGCTTATTACTCGAAGAACAAATAATTGAATTAATTTGAACTATTCTACCCGCAATTATTTTAATTTTTATTGCCCTACCCTCTTTAAAATTACTTTATTTAATTGATGAAAATAACAAACCCGCTATCACTTTAAAAACTACTGGTCACCAATGATTTTGATCTTATGAGTATTCAGATTTTAAAAAAATTAAACTTGATTCTTTTATGCTACCCACTCAAGAAATAAGTCTTAATAACTTCCGTTTAATTGAAGTTGATAATCGAATTATTATCCCTATAAAAACTAAAATTCGTATTTTAATCACTGCAAATGATGTAATTCATTCATGAACCATTCCCTCTCTGGGAGTAAAAGCTGACGCAACTCCAGGCCGCCTTAATCAAGCTAATTTATAGTAAATCGACCGGGTCTATTTTTGGTCAATGTTCAGAAATTTGTGGAACTAACCATAGATTTATACCAATTACTATTGAATCAGTTTCTCCAAAAATGTTTATTAATTGAATTAAAAATCATAAATCACTAGATAACTAAATTAAATAAGTATTGGTCTCTTAAACCACTAATAGTAACTATTACTTCTAATGAAAGAATTAGTTAAATCATAACATAAACTTGTCAAGTTTAAATTATTATAATTAATATTCTTTTATTCCTCAAATAATACCATTAAACTGAATTTTTCTCTATCTTATATTTAATTCAATTTTTTTTATTTTCATAATCTATAATTATTATAATTTAAATTTTTCCCCGATTAAATATTCAAATATCAAATTAAATTATAGCAAATCTATTTATAACTTTTGACCCCTCAACTAAAATTATAAATCTTTCATTAAACTGAACAAGAACTTTAATAGTATTTATTATTATTCCATCTTACTATTGAATAATTCCATCACGACAAATAATAATAATTAACGTAATATTTAAAACTTTACATAAAGAATTTAAAACCCTAATAAGATTAAAATTATTATAACGGATCTACATTTATTTTTGTAACAATTTTCATGTTTATTTTTATTAACAATTTTTAGGACTTTATCCCTATATTTTTACTGCAACTAGCCATATAGCAATAAATCTATCATTGGCATTTCCCCTATGAATTTCATTCATAATTTTTGGCTGACTAAATCATACTCAACATATATTTACTCACCTAGTACCACAAGGTACCCCCATTGCCCTTATATCATTCATAGTACTTATTGAAACAATTAGTAACGCTATTCGACCCGGAACATTAGCAGTTCGATTAATAGCAAATATAATTGCTGGACACTTACTAATTACTCTACTAAGTAATCTATATAGATCTATTCCCTCAGCAATAATTATTGTCATTAGTAGAATCATATTCCTACTCTTAACCCTAGAAGCTTCAGTTACTCTAATTCAAGCTTACGTATTTTCTATTTTAAGAGTTCTTTATTCTAACGAAGTCATTTAATGTCAACTCACTCAAACCACCCATTTCATTTAGTAACTCAAAGACCCTGACCTCTAATAGGAGCTTTAAGAACAATAACGTTTCTAACAGGTATAATTAATTGATTTCACATATATGATATTAGACTTTTTATTGCTAGGATTTTTAATAACTCTAACCACAATATACCAATGATGACGAGATATTACACGAGAAGGCACTCTTCAAGGATGTCATACTTTAAAAGTTACTTTAGGACTCCGATGAGGTATAATTTTATTTATTGTATCAGAAGTATTTTTTTTTATTGCATTTTTTTGAGCATTTTTTCACAATAACCTAAACCCAAGAATTGAAATTGGAAGAACTTGACCCCCCAATCTATTAACTCATTTAATCCATTTCAAATCCCACTCCTTAATACCATTATTTTATTAACTTCAGGAATTTCTGTAACTTGAGCGCACCATAGAATTTTAGAAAATAATTTTACACAAACTAAAAATAGATTAATTATTACAGTTTTATTAGGTATTTACTTCTCAATACTTCAAGCATATGAATATAATGAAGCCCCATTTACTATTAGAGATAGAGTTTACGGAACTTCTTTCTTTATAGCAACAGGATTCCACGGACTCCATGTGTTAATCGGAACCCTATTTTTAGGGGTTACCCTAATTCGCCATATAAACTCCCACTTTTCAAACAACCACCACTTTGGCTTAGAAGCAGCTGCCTGATATTGACATTTCGTAGATATTGTTTGACTTCTTCTCTACACAATCATATACTGATGAAGAGCTTAATTTATATAATATAATTAGTATATTTAACTTCCAATTAAAAAGATCAATCTATTTGATATAAATAATTTATTTACTATTAATTATACTGAGTATATTTATTTTCATTTCAAATTTAATAATCTTTATTTCACTAATTTTAAATAAAAAAATCTTCTAATGATATAGAAAAAATCTCCCCCTTTGAGTGCGGATTTGACCCCCGATCAAACCCCCGAATTGCTTTTCTATCCATTTTTTCCTAATTACAATTATTTTTTAATTTTCGATGTCGAAATTGCTTTATTAATCCCAATTATTATAATTTTTTCAGTTACTAATTTAATTAGATGGTTTTTTACTTCTTCCTTTTTTATTATTATTTTAATTTTAGGTCTTTATTATGAATGAAACCAAAATATGTTAAATTGAACCAATTAAAAAGGACTATAATTTATAAAAAATATTTAATTTGCATTTAAAAAAAACTACTATGTCGTTTGTCTTAAAATAGGAAGCTGTAATAGCCCCTAATTTCGACTTAGTTTTTGAGAGTAAACTCTCTCCCTATTTATTAATTAAAACCAAATCTGAGGTATATCATTGTTAATGATATCATTGACTTAAAGTCTAATTAAAGAAATTTAAATAATTAAGCCGCTAACTTAATTTATAGTGTACTACATTAAAATTTCTACTTATGTAGTTTATTAAAACACTATATTTTCATTATAGAAATAAAATTTATTTTCTTAAGTTAGTTTATTCTACTTAAAGATTAATTTAATCTCTTTAATATCTTCAATATTACACTCTAATATAAGTTATTTAAGTAAATTCTTAAAATAAAGACTAAAAAAATTCAACTAACAAAAATTAATATATAAACCTTTAAGTTATTTATATGGATAACTTGAATAAATCCTATTAATTTGCGAAGATTGGCCCCCACATTCACAGCTAATAATTCTTCAGTTCACCCTAAATCCAAATTTTTTTTAAAATTAGCCCCCAATTTTAAAACCCCCCCATTTACTCCGTAAGTTGCTAAGTGGGGTAAAAATCAAATCCCCCCTAAAAATCTCAAAAACTTTGTTTGTCAACGAAAACTAATAGTTTTATAAAAATAATTCACTAATACCCCTATTATTGCACCTACAAAAATTACCCCCAATACCAATAATTTTAACAGGGAAGGTAAATAAATTACCGCCATAGTGGGTACTATTAATCAAATTAGTCTAGCTCCGCCTAAAATTCTTAAAATAAATAACGAAACTATACTCATAATTATAAATCAGTCTTCATCATGTAGATTAATTAATGTTAAAAAATTAAATTCAGAGATAAATCTCCAATAAAAAATTCGCACAGAATAGCAAACAGTGAGCCCCGTCGATAGGTAGCATAAAAAAAACCCTAACACATTTAAATCAGTTAATAAATTAATTTCTAGAATTAAATCCTTAGAATAAAATCCTGTTAAAAAGGGAAGGCCGCATAAAGTCATATTCGCAATATTAAAAATTCTACACGTTAAAGGTATAAATTTTACTGAATTACCCATAAATCGAATATCCTGTATGTCACCAAAACTGTGAATTAAAATTCCAGCACATAAAAATAATATTCTTTTGAAAAACGCATGAGCTAGCAGATGGAAAAAGGCAAGATTACTAAAACCCGCCCCTAAAATACACATTATTAACCCTAATTGACTTAAAGTTGATAGAGCAATAATTTTTTTCAAATCATATTCAAAATTAGCCCCCAACCCTGATATAAACATAGTCAATACTCCGATTAGTATAAGAAATTTAAATAGTCTTGAATTAACTAAGAGAGGACTAAATCGAATTAGTAAATAAACACCCGCAGTTACTAAAGTTGACGAATGAACCAACGCTGAAACAGGAGTTGGAGCTGCTATAGCAGCAGGTAACCAGGCTCTAAACGGAATTTGAGCACTTTTAGTTATTCCAGCTAAAATAACTAAACCCCCAATTAAAATTATCAAATTATCCCTATCTACATAATCAAGATAAAAATAAAAATTTCATCTACCATAATTTAACATTCAAGCAATAGCTAATAGAATTGCCGCATCTCCCACACGATTTGATAAAATTGTTAATATCCCAGCATTATAGGACTTAACATTTTGATAAAAAATAACTAAACAATATGAAATTAACCCCAATCCATCCCACCCTAATAAAATACTAACTAAATTAGGGCTGACAATCATTAGAGCTATAGATAACACAAATAAAATTACTAATAATAAAAATCGCACTTTATTTAAATCTCTACTTATATAACTTCTTCTATATAAAATTACTATACCAGAAATAAATATTACAGTTCTTAAAAAAATTGTTGATTTTCAATCAAATAATAACACCATAACTAAATCAGCTGAATTAATCCCGTAAAATTTGTATTCTAGAAAAATAGAAAGATTATTAAAAATTAAAAAATTGCCAAATATTAAACTAATTAGTGCTAATATTGTTAAAATAAATCTAGTAATAATATACAAATTAATAACTTAAAATAACTTTGTTATATCTTTAATTCCACAAATTAATATTTTAATTAAACTATTTAAATTAATAGAGTATATAATCAACCCCCAAAAATAAAAGATTTAATGGAATTCAGTGAAGAAACAACAATAAAAATTCCCGAGATTCAACCAAATAATAATTATTCAAACTTATCGAACTCACCCCCTGTTGAACAAAAGCAAATAAATAAAGGCTGTACCCAGCTGAAAAAAAAGACACTAATCCCAACAGTAGTATTAATGTAAATGATCAGGCTACTAAACTTCTGATTAATATCACTTCCCCCAATAAGTTTAAAGAAAACGGAGCTGCTATATTTCTTGAGAGGAATATAAACCACCATAATGAAAGTGACGGCATTATAGAGAGCATCCCCTTATTTAAGATTATATTACGACTAGTTAAACGTTCATAATTTAAATTTACTAAACAAAATAGTCCAGAAGAACATAGTCCATGACCAATTATCACCAAATAGGCACCTCTTACCCCCCAACAAGTTTGGGTTAATAATCCCGCTAATATCAACCCCATATGAACCACTGATGAATAAGCGACTAATGCTTTTATATCTATTTGAAAAAAACATATTAATCTCACGTATAACCCCCCCAATATTCTCAGTATAATTAAATAGTTATTAAAAACCATATTTAATCCTCTAAGAATTTTTAACACTCGAATAATCCCGTACCCCCCAAGCTTAAGTATAATACCTGCTAAAATTATAGACCCAGAAATTGGAGCCTCTAAATGAGCCCTCGGTAATCACAGGTGAACTAAAAATATGGGAATTTTTACTAAAAACGCTCCCAATATAATAATATACAAAAAAATTCTATTTAAATCTAAATCCCCCCAATTAACCATATAAATTATTAAAGAATGAATTTCTCCGTGAATATAAAAAATACCCATTAATAGGGGCAAAGATACAACCATAGTATAAAATAACAGATAAAACCCCGCTTGAATGCGTTCGGGTTGCGCCCCCCACCCTAAAATAAGTAATAAAACAGGCACTAAAGACCCCTCAAAAAATAAATAAAATATAAATAAATTTAATGTACTAAAAGTACAAATTAATATAAGTAATAAAAATCTAATATTAATAATAAATAAAGACGAATGAAGATTTTTTAAATAAATTTTTGATCTAGCCAAAATTATCAGCCCTCTAATTCAAATTCTTAATAAAATTAAAAAATAAGAAATTATATCGCATCTAAAAATGTATCTTAAATTAAAAATTAAGTGACCTTTAATAGGAATTAAAGTAAAAAAAAATATTATAAAATAAAATGCATATTGAGTTATTCAAAATATATTTTTTATTAAACATAAAATTACCACTGACAGACCTATGAAAATAAATTTTATCATTAAATAAAGATGTTATAGACTCTTACATAATCTTTACCATGAACTCGAATTATGTAGACTAAAATCGAAACCCCCAAAACTCCTTCACACTGTTAAAACCATAAATATCACTAAAAAATAAACTCTATTTAATAAATTCAATAATAAATAGACGTAAATATAAAAAAATAAATTTAAAACAATTAATTCTAAACTTAATAAAATAATTAATAAATGCTTCCGATTTAAAGAAAATATAAAATTACTAATTAAATATCTGATTATAATAAACTTTCTTAATTGAAAAATTTTCATTTTAGTTTTAATAGTTTAATAAAAATTTTGATTTTGTAATTCAAAGATAGGAAAAATCTTTTAAAACTTCAGAAAAAAATACTTTCTATTTATCGATAATCTCCAAAATTACTATTTTAATTAAACTATTTTCTGACATTTTAAAATTTAATATAATATTAATTTTATATTTATTTAATTCTTTTTGACTTTTAAATTTAAATCACCCCCTAATTATCACAATTTTTTTAATTATTCAAACTTGTTTAATAATTTTTATTACAGGAATTATAAGTTACTCATTTTGAATATCTTATATTATATTTCTCACATTTATTGGAGGATTATTAGTTTTGTTTATCTATATTTCTAGATTAACCCCCAATAAAATCTTTTTTTTAGATTATAAAAAAATTATAATGATTTTTCTAATCATTACCCTATTTACTATTATCACACAAATTTACCCTTTATTTCTAAATTTAGAAATGAATTATTTTTCTTATTCAATAAAATTTATTAATGTTGAAAATAATCTTCATCTATCTAATTTCTATAACAAAAATGAAATTTGAATAACTTTAATTTTAATAAATTATTTATTATTAGCTCTAGTTATCTCTACAAAAATTATTCTATTAAACGAAGGACCTATGCGAATTATTTCTTAATGAAAACTCTCAAATTTTACCCTATTAAATCAAGTCACCCCATTATAAAAATTCTAACTAATGCTTTAATTAACTTACCCACCCCTTCTAATATTTCTTTTTTATGAAATATGGGTTCCTTATCCGGACTCTGTTTAATTATCCAAATTCTTACTGGATTATTTCTTTCTATAAATTATGCCCCAAATATTGAATGGGCTTTTGATAGAGTAAATCATATTTATCGAAATGTAAATTCGGGATGATTAATCCGATCTCTTCATTCTAACGGAGCTTCATTTTTTTTCATTATTCTTTATCTCCATATCGGACGAGGAATTTATTATGAATCTTTTATATTCACTCCCACATGATTAGTCGGTTGTGCAATTTTATTATTAATAATAATAACTGCCTTTATAGGCTATGTTCTACCATGGGGCCAAATATCATTCTGAGGAGCAACTGTAATTACTAATATTTTATCTGCAATTCCATATTTAGGAACTAACTTAGTTCAATGAATTTGAGGGGGATTTTCTGTAAATAATGCTACTTTAAATCGGTTTTTTATATTTCATTTTATTTTACCTTTTATTATTTTAGCATTCTCTATAATTCATTTAATATTCCTCCATCAAACAGGATCTAGAAACCCACTCAGAATTAATAATAATATTGATAAAATTCCCTTTCACCCCTTTTTTTCTTTTAAAGATTTAGTCGGATTTTTTTTAATAATTATTATCTTAATATTTATTTCCCTTTATAAACCCTTTATACTAAGAGACCCTGATAATTTTATCCCCGCAAATCCAATAGTAACTCCTATTCATATTCAACCTGAATGATACTTTTTATTTGCTTATGCAATTCTTCGCTCTATCCCCAATAAATTGGGGGGAGTTATTGCCCTAATAATATCTATTATAATCCTTGCTATTCTTCCCTTTACAATAATAAAATCTATTAAAGGAAATCAATTTTATCCCCTAAATAAATTTATTTTTTGAACGTTTATTACAATTTTCTGACTATTAACTTGACTGGGTAGTTGCCCCATAGACCCGCCTTTTACAGAATTAAGCCAAATTATGACAGTTTTATATTTCTCATATTTTATTATTAATCCTATTACATCCAAATTTTGAGATTCTCTACTTTAATTAATAAGCTTTATAAGCATTTGTTTTGAAAACTTAAGAAAGAAATAATATTTCTATTAATTTGTACTAATAAGGTTACAAATAAAAATTAGATAACAAAAAAAAAACAATAAATAATTTAAAGAAACAGGAAGAAAAAATTTTCATGTTAAATTTATTAATTTATCATAACGATATCGGGGCAAAAGCCCTCGAATTCAAATAAAACTAAATCCAATTCCCATTAATTTTATATAAAACATGATTCTAAATTCTAAACCCCCCAGAAATATCACTACAAACAATATTCTCATAAAAATAATTCTTGAATACTCCGCTAAAAAAATTAAAGCAAATCCCCCCGCCCCGTACTCAATATTAAACCCCGATACTAATTCACTCTCCCCCTCAATAAAATCAAAAGGGGCTCGATTTAATTCCGCTAATATAGAAACAAATATTACCATTCTTAATGGAAAATCTAGAATTAAAAATCAAATAAATTTTTGATAAATAAAAAAATTCATTATATTAAATCCCCCAATTAAAATCAATAAAGACAATAAAATAATGGCTAATCTTACTTCATAAGAAATAGTTTGAGCCATACCTCGCAAACTCCCCAATTTAGCATAATTAGAGTTTGAAGCTCACCCTGAAATTATCATAAAATATACTCTCACCCCCATACAAGCTAGCAAAAATAAAGCCCCTAAATTAAAATTTAATAAGATAAATATATAGGGAATTAATAACCAAACTCACATACTTATAAACATCCCTATAACAGGTATTAAATAAAATATTATATAATTACTTATATGAGGAAATAAAAATTCTTTAGAAAATAATTTAATTGCATCATTAAAAGGCTGAACAATCCCCAAAAATCCCACTTTTAAAGGACCCTTACGTAATTGTATATAACCCAATACTTTTCGCTCTAAAAGAGTAAAAAAAGCAACTCTCACTAAAACTATAATAATCAAAAATAATCTAATAATTAAAGTTATAATAATTTCTGTAAAATTAATTATTATTTATGACAATAAATCATATATTTAAATTCTAAATTTAACGCATTTTTCTGCCAAAATAATCAATTTAAATATTAATTTTTTTCATAATTATATAAATTCATTTAAAATTTTCGATCCTTTCGTACTAAAAAATTTTTTTTAATTAAAGATAGAAACCAACCTGGCTTACACCGGTTTGAACTCAGATCATGTAAAATTTCAAAAGTCGAACAGACTTAATTTTTAAACCTTTGCATTTAAATTAAATTTTAATCCAACATCGAGGTCGCAATCTTTAATTTTAATGAGAACTTAAAATTAAAATTACGCTGTTATCCCTAAAGTATCTTATTCTTTGAATTATTAATAATAGATCATAACATAAAAAACTTTAATTTAAGTAATTAAATTAAAAAAGTTTATTAAATTTTTGTATCACCCCAATAAAATAACTAATTATTAAATTATTAATTTTAATAAAAGAATTTATTAAAATAATTTTGTTATAAAGATTTATAGGGTCTTCTCGTCTTTTAATAAAATTTTAGCTTTTTAACTAAAAAATTAAATTTTAATCAATTATTTTAAAACAGCTTGTATTTCGTCCAATCATTCATTCTAGATTTCAATGAAAAACCTAATTATTATGCTACCTTTGTACGGTTAAAATACCGCAGCCCTTTAAAATAATTTCAGGGGGCAGATTAGACTTTAAATTATTTATCAAAAAGACATGTTTTTGTTAAACAAGCGAATACAAAAATTTTGCCGAGTTCTTAAAAATAATATATTATTATTTAATAAAATAATTTATTTTATTTAAATTATACTAATACTATCATTATTTCTGAATTAAATTAAATCTAATTCTTATTTAAATAAAATTTTTAATAATTTTATATATTAAAATATAAATGAAAATAAAATTTTTTATAATAAAATATAATTAATAAATAATTTTATTTTTATATTTTTTAATTTCTTTTTCTTTAGCTATATAAATTTATAACAAAAAGCTTATCCCATTTGATATTATTATTATCATTAAAATATAATTTTTATAAATTTAAATTTTTAAGCTAATAACTAAATTAAATTTATTTCTTTAAAAATTAGATATTATTTAAATCGATTAACATTTCATTACTAATTAATTATTATTAATATTTATAACACAATAACTAAAATAATTTAATTAACTCTTTAAATTTCGAAAAAAATTAATACAAACTTATTTATTAATAATCTCTGATACACAAGATACAATAAATAAAATCTACTTTTATTAATTTAAATTTTTAAAATATTTCATCTTTCTATTACTATACTATTATTCTATAAAATATTTATTTTTTTAAAAATTTTAAATAAAAATTTTTTAAATTATTATTATTTTAAATAATAAAATTTATACAAACCTAAATTTTAAGATAAAAATTTCAAATTAAAATGATTTGCACATTAATTATTCAATGTAAATGAATTACTTTACTATAAAGATTTAACTTGTTCTTTCTAGAAACACTTTCCAGTAATTCTACTTTGTTACGACTTGTTTCAATTTAAAATGAAAATGACGGGCAATATGTACATATTTTAGAACTTTTATCATTTAAATAAAATTATTCAAATTACTAATAAATCTTCTTTCTAAATTATTTTTCATTATTTATCCATAAATTTTTTTATGATAACCCATTAAATTCTTAAATATAAACTGCATCTTGATTTGATATAAATTTAATTTTAAATAATTAAATTTTTTCCCCCTAAAAAAATTTTTATAACAATGATATACAAATTTAATAATTTAAGTAAAATTAATCGTGGAGTATCAATTAATAAACAGGTTCCTCTAATTAGATTAAAATACTGCCAAATTCTTTAAGTTTCAAGCATATAACTCTTACTACCTTATAAATTTAATTTTAATTTTTATAATGGGGTATCTAATCCCAGTTTAACTTAATTTAATTCTTTAACTTCATAATTAAATAAAATTTTAAAATTAAATAAAATTATAATTTTACCTAATAATTTAATTATTCATTTAATATTTAATTTTTCATATTAATTATATATAAATAAATATTTAACTTATTTTTAGTATAACCGCGACTGCTGGCACAAAATTTGTCAATAATTTTTATTATACTAAATCTAAACTTATTTATTATTTAATATTAAATATTATAATATAATTTAAAAATTTTTAAAATCTTATTAATTTACATAAATCTTTATATATACAAACAAATAATCTATAAATATAAAAGCTAGAATTAACTTTATTATCTCGGCAATAAAAATGTTTTTTTTTATAGTTTTTTTATAATTTTATAAGATAATTATATTCAAATTTTTAAATAATCTCAATAATTTTAAAAATTTATATTACAATTAACTCTTTATTTATACGTATATAGAATTTTTTATTGTTCCAAAATTTTTATTTATATTTATTATATAATAAATTTATTTCTATTCAAAAAAATAATTTTTTTCCTATTAAATTTTTTTATCGTTCCAAAATTTTTATTTATATTTATTATATAATAAATTTATTTCTATTCAAAAAAATAATGACTATATTAATTTTTAAGTTTAATTTATATAGATTATCTCTAAGTATTAGATTTTTAAAATTTTATAAGATAATTACATTCAAATTTTTAAATAATCTCAATAATTTTAAAAATTTATATCACAATTAACTCTTTATTTATACGTATATAGAATTTTTTATCGTTCCAAAATTTTTATTTATATTTATTATATAATAAATTTATTTCTATTCAAAAAAATAATGACTATATTAATTTTTAAGTTTAATTTATATAGATTATCTCTAAGTATTAGATTTTTAAAATTTTATAAGATAATTACATTCAAATTTTTAAATAATCTCAATAATTTTAAAAATTTATATCACAATTAACTCTTTATTTATATGTATATAGAATTTTTTATCGTTCCAAAATTTTTATTTATATTTATTATATAATAAATTTATTTCTATTCAAAAAAATAATTTTTTTCCTTATTAAATTTTTTTATCGTTCCAAAATTTTTATTTATATTTATTATATAATAAATTTATTTCTATTCAAAAAAATAATGACTATATTAATTTTTAAGTTTAATTTATATAGATTATCTCTAAGTATTAGATTTTTAAAATTTTATAAGATAATTACATTCAAATTTTTAAATAATCTCAATAATTTTAAAAATTTATATCACAATTAACTCTTTATTTATACGTATATAGAATTTTTTATCGTTCCAAAATTTTTATTTATATTTATTATATAATAAATTTATTTCTATTCAAAAAAATAATGACTATATTAATTTTTAAGTTTAATTTATATAGATTATCTCTAAGTATTAGATTTTTAAAATTTTATAAGATAATTACATTCAAATTTTTAAATAATCTCAATAATTTTAAAAATTTATATCACAATTAACTCTTTATTTATACGTATATAGAATTTTTTATCGTTCCAAAATTTTTATTTATATTTATTATATAATAAATTTATTTCTATTCAAAAAAATAATTTTTTTCCTTATTAAATTTTTTTATCGTTCCAAAATTTTTATTTATATTTATTATATAATAAATTTATTTCTATTCAAAAAAATAATGACTATATTAATTTTTAAGTTTAATTTATATAGATTATCTCTAAGTATTAGATTTTTAAAATTTTATAAGATAATTACATTCAAATTTTTAAATAATCTCAATAATTTTAAAAATTTATATCACAATTAATTCTTTATTTATACGTATATAGAATTTTTTATCGTTCCAAAATTTTTATTTATATTTATTATATAATAAATTTATTTCTATTCAAAAAAATAATGACTATATTAATTTTTAAGTTTAATTTATATAGATTATCTCTAAGTATTAGATTTTTAAAATTTTATAAGATAATTACATTCAAATTTTTAAATAATCTCAATAATTTTAAAAATTTATATCACAATTAACTCTTTATTTATACGTATATAGAATTTTTTATCGTTCCAAAATTTTTATTTATATTTATTATATAATAAATTTATTTCTATTCAAAAAAATAATTTTTTTCCTTATTAAATTTTTTTATCGTTCCAAAATTTTTATTTATATTTATTATATAATAAATTTATTTCTATTCAAAAAAATAATGACTATATTAATTTTTAAGTTTAATTTATATAGATTATCTCTAAGTATTAGATTTTTAAAATTTTATAAGATAATTACATTCAAATTTTTAAATAATCTCAATAATTTTAAAAATTTATATCACAATTAACTCTTTATTTATACGTATATAGAATTTTTTATTGTTCCAAAATTTTTATTTATATTTATTATATAATAAATTTATTTCTATTCAAAAAAATAATGACTATATTAATTTTTAAGTTTAATTTATATAGATTATCTCTAAGTATTAGATTTTTAAAATTTTATAAGATAATTACATTCAAATTTTTAAATAATCTCAATAATTTTAAAAATTTATATCACAATTAACTCTTTATTTATACGTATATAGAATTTTTTATCGTTCCAAAATTTTTATTTATATTTATTATATAATAAATTTATTTCTATTCAAAAAAATAATTTTTTTCCTTATTAAATTTTTTTATCGTTCCAAAATTTTTATTTATATTTATTATATAATAAATTTATTTCTATTCAAAAAAATAATGACTATATTAATTTTTAAGTTTAATTTATATAGATTATCTCTAAGTATTAGATTTTTAAAATTTTATAAGATAATTACATTCAAATTTTTAAATAATCTCAATAATTTTAAAAATTTATATCACAATTAACTCTTTATTTATACGTATATAGAATTTTTTATCGTTCCAAAATTTTTATTTATATTTATTATATAATAAATTTATTTCTATTCAAAAAAATAATTTTTTTCCTTATTAAATTTTTTTATCGTTCCAAAATTTTTATTTATATTTATTATATAATAAATTTATTTCTATTCAAAAAAATAATGACTATATTAATTTTTAAGTTTAATTTATATAGATTATCTCTAAGTATTAGATTTTTAAAATTTTATAAGATAATTACATTCAAATTTTTAAATAATCTCAATAATTTTAAAAATTTATATCACAATTAACTTTTTATTTATACGTATATAGAATTTTTTATCGTTCCAAAATTTTTATTTATATTTATTATATAATAAATTTATTTCTATTCAAAAAAATAATTTTTTTCCTATTAAATTTTTTTATCGTTCCAAAATTTTTATTTATATTTATTATATAATAAATTTATTTCTATTCAAAAAAATAATGACTATATTAATTTTTAAGTTTAATTTATATAGATTATCTCTAAGTATTAGATTTTTAAAATTTTATAAGATAATTACATTCAAATTTTTAAATAATCTCAATAATTTTAAAAATTTATATCACAATTAATTCTTTATTTATACGTATATAGAATTTTTTATCGTTCCAAAATTTTTATTTATATTTATTATATAATAAATTTATTTCTATTCAAAAAAATAATGACTATATTAATTTTTAAGTTTAATTTATATAGATTATCTCTAAGTATTAGATTTTTAAAATTTTATAAGATAATTACATTCAAATTTTTAAATAATCTCAATAATTTTAAAAATTTATATCACAATTAACTCTTTATTTATACGTATATAGAATTTTTTATCGTTCCAAAATTTTTATTTATATTTATTATATAATAAATTTATTTCTATTCAAAAAAATAATTTTTTTCCTTATTAAATTTTTTTATCGTTCCAAAATTTTTATTTATATTTATTATATAATAAATTTATTTCTATTCAAAAAAATAATGACTATATTAATTTTTAAGTTTAATTTATATAGATTATCTCTAAGTATTAGATTTTTAAAATTTTATAAGATAATTACATTCAAATTTTTAAATAATCTCAATAATTTTAAAAATTTATATCACAATTAACTCTTTATTTATACGTATATAGAATTTTTTATTGTTCCAAAATTTTTATTTATATTTATTATATAATAAATTTATTTCTATTCAAAAAAATAATGACTATATTAATTTTTAAGTTTAATTTATATAGATTATCTCTAAGTATTAGATTTTTAAAATTTTATAAGATAATTACATTCAAATTTTTAAATAATCTCAATAATTTTAAAAATTTATATCACAATTAACTCTTTATTTATACGTATATAGAATTTTTTATCGTTCCAAAATTTTTATTTATATTTATTATATAATAAATTTATTTCTATTCAAAAAAATAATTTTTTTCCTTATTAAATTTTTTTATCGTTCCAAAATTTTTATTTATATTTATTATATAATAAATTTATTTCTATTCAAAAAAATAATGACTATATTAATTTTTAAGTTTAATTTATATAGATTATCTCTAAGTATTAGATTTTTAAAATTTTATAAGATAATTACATTCAAATTTTTAAATAATCTCAATAATTTTAAAAATTTATATCACAATTAATTCTTTATTTATACGTATATAGAATTTTTTATCGTTCCAAAATTTTTATTTATATTTATTATATAATAAATTTATTTCTATTCAAAAAAATAATGACTATATTAATTTTTAAGTTTAATTTATATAGATTATCTCTAAGTATTAGATTTTTAAAATTTTATAAGATAATTACATTCAAATTTTTAAATAATCTCAATAATTTTAAAAATTTATATCACAATTAACTCTTTATTTATACGTATATAGAATTTTTTATCGTTCCAAAATTTTTATTTATATTTATTATATAATAAATTTATTTCTATTCAAAAAAATAATTTTTTTCCTTATTAAATTTTTTTATCGTTCCAAAATTTTTATTTATATTTATTATATAATAAATTTATTTCTATTCAAAAAAATAATGACTATATTAATTTTTAAGTTTAATTTATATAGATTATCTCTAAGTATTAGATTTTTAAAATTTTATAAGATAATTACATTCAAATTTTTAAATAATCTCAATAATTTTAAAAATTTATATCACAATTAACTCTTTATTTATACGTATATAGAATTTTTTATTGTTCCAAAATTTTTATTTATATTTATTATATAATAAATTTATTTCTATTCAAAAAAATAATGACTATATTAATTTTTAAGTTTAATTTATATAGATTATCTCTAAGTATTAGATTTTTAAAATTTTATAAGATAATTACATTCAAATTTTTAAATAATCTCAATAATTTTAAAAATTTATATCACAATTAACTCTTTATTTATACGTATATAGAATTTTTTATCGTTCCAAAATTTTTATTTATATTTATTATATAATAAATTTATTTCTATTCAAAAAAATAATTTTTTTCCTTATTAAATTTTTTTATCGTTCCAAAATTTTTATTTATATTTATTATATAATAAATTTATTTCTATTCAAAAAAATAATGACTATATTAATTTTTAAGTTTAATTTATATAGATTATCTCTAAGTATTAGATTTTTAAAATTTTATAAGATAATTACATTCAAATTTTTAAATAATCTCAATAATTTTAAAAATTTATATCACAATTAACTCTTTATTTATACGTATATAGAATTTTTTATCGTTCCAAAATTTTTATTTATATTTATTATATAATAAATTTATTTCTATTCAAAAAAATAATTTTTTTCCTTATTAAATTTTTTTATCGTTCCAAAATTTTTATTTATATTTATTATATAATAAATTTATTTCTATTCAAAAAAATAATGACTATATTAATTTTTAAGTTTAATTTATATAGATTATCTCTAAGTATTAGATTTTTAAAATTTTATAAGATAATTACATTCAAATTTTTAAATAATCTCAATAATTTTAAAAATTTATATCACAATTAACTCTTTATTTATACGTATATAGAATTTTTTATCGTTCCAAAATTTTTATTTATATTTATTATATAATAAATTTATTTCTATTCAAAAAAATAATGACTATATTAATTTTTAAGTTTAATTTATATAGATTATCTCTAAGTATTAGATTTTTAAAATTTTATAAGATAATTACATTCAAATTTTTAAATAATCTCAATAATTTTAAAAATTTATATCACAATTAACTCTTTATTTATACGTATATAGAATTTTTTATCGTTCCAAAATTTTTATTTATATTTATTATATAATAAATTTATTTCTATTCAAAAAAATAATTTTTTTCCTTATTAAATTTTTTTATCGTTCCAAAATTTTTATTTATATTTATTATATAATAAATTTATTTCTATTCAAAAAAATAATGACTATATTAATTTTTAAGTTTAATTTATATAGATTATCTCTAAGTATTAGATTTTTAAAATTTTATAAGATAATTACATTCAAATTTTTAAATAATCTCAATAATTTTAAAAATTTATATCACAATTAACTCTTTATTTATACGTATATAGAATTTTTTATCGTTCCAAAATTTTTATTTATATTTATTATATAATAAATTTATTTCTATTCAAAAAAATAATGACTATTAATTTTTAAGTTTAATTTATATAGATTATCTCTAAGTATTAGATTTTTAAAATTTTATAAGATAATTACATTCAAATTTTTAAATAATCTCAATAATTTTAAAAATTTATATCACAATTAACTCTTTATTTATACGTATATAGAATTTTTTATCGTTCCAAAATTTTTATTTATATTTATTATATAATAAATTTATTTCTATTCAAAAAAATAATTTTTTTCCTTATTAAATTTTTTTATCGTTCCAAAATTTTTATTTATATTTATTATATAATAAATTTATTTCTATTCAAAAAAATAATGACTATATTAATTTTTAAGTTTAATTTATATAGATTATCTCTAAGTATTAGATTTTTAAAATTTTATAAGATAATTAACTCTTTATTTATACGTATATAGAATTTTTTATCGTTCCAAAATTTTTATTTATATTTATTATATAATAAATTTATTTCTATTCAAAAAAATAATTTTTTTCCTTATTAAATTTTTTTATCGTTCCAAAATTTTTATTTATATTTATTATATAATAAATTTATTTCTATTCAAAAAAATAATGACTATATTAATTTTTAAGTTTAATTTATATAGATTATCTCTAAGTATTAGATTTTTAAAATTTTATAAGATAATTACATTCAAATTTTTAAATAATCTCAATAATTTTAAAAATTTATATCACAATTAACTCTTTATTTATACGTATATAGAATTTTTTATCGTTCCAAAATTTTTATTTATATTTATTATATAATAAATTTATTTCTATTCAAAAAAATAATGACTATATTAATTTTTAAGTTTAATTTATATAGATTATCTCTAAGTATTAGATTTTTAAAATTTTATAAGATAATTACATTCAAATTTTTAAATAATCTCAATAATTTTAAAAATTTATATCACAATTAACTCTTTATTTATACGTATATAGAATTTTTTATCGTTCCAAAATTTTTATTTATATTTATTATATAATAAATTTATTTCTATTCAAAAAAATAATTTTTTTCCTTATTAAATTTTTTTATCGTTCCAAAATTTTTATTTATATTTATTATATAATAAATTTATTTCTATTCAAAAAAATAATGACTATATTAATTTTTAAGTTTAATTTATATAGATTATCTCTAAGTATTAGATTTTTAAAATTTTATAAGATAATTACATTCAAATTTTTAAATAATCTCAATAATTTTTAAAATTTATATCACAATTAACTCTTTATTTATACGTATATAGAATTTTTTATCGTTCCAAAATTTTTATTTATATTTATTATATAATAAATTTATTTCTATTCAAAAAAATAATGACTATATTAATTTTTAAGTTTAATTTATATAGATTATCTCTAAGTATTAGATTTTTAAAATTTTATAAGATAATTACATTCAAATTTTTAAATAATCTCAATAATTTTAAAAATTTATATCACAATTAACTCTTTATTTATACGTATATAGAATTTTTTATTGTTCCAAAATTTTTATTTATATTTATTATATAATAAATTTATTTCTATTCAAAAAAATAATGACTATATTAATTTTTAAGTTTAATTTATATAGATTATCTCTAAGTATTAGATTTTTAAAATTTTATAAGATAATTACATTCAAATTTTTTAATAATCTCAATAATTTTAAAAATTTATATCACAATTAACTCTTTATTTATACGTATATAGAATTTTTTATCGTTCCAAAATTTTTATTTATATTTATTATATAATAAATTTATTTCTATTCAAAAAAATAATGACTATATTAATTTTTAAGTTTAATTTATATAGATTATCTCTAAGTATTAGATTTTTAAAATTTTATAAGATAATTACATTCAAATTTTTAAATAATCTCAATAATTTTAAAAATTTATATCACAATTAACTCTTTATTTATACGTATATAGAATTTTTTATCGTTCCAAAATTTTTATTTATATTTATTATATAATAAATTTATTTCTATTCAAAAAAATAATTTTTTTCCTTATTAAATTTTTTTATCGTTCCAAAATTTTTATTTATATTTATTATATAATAAATTTATTTCTATTCAAAAAAATAATGACTATATTAATTTTTAAGTTTAATTTATATAGATTATCTCTAAGTATTAGATTTTTAAAATTTTATAAGATAATTACATTCAAATTTTTAAATAATCTCAATAATTTTAAAAATTTATATCACAATTAACTCTTTATTTATACGTATATAGAATTTTTTATTGTTCCAAAATTTTTATTTATATTTATTATATAATAAATTTATTTCTATTCAAAAAAATAATGACTATATTAATTTTTAAGTTTAATTTATATAGATTATCTCTAAGTATTAGATTTTTAAAATTTTATAAGATAATTACATTCAAATTTTTAAATAATCTCAATAATTTTAAAAATTTATATCACAATTAACTCTTTATTTATACGTATATAGAATTTTTTATCGTTCCAAAATTTTTATTTATATTTATTATATAATAAATTTATTTCTATTCAAAAAAATAATTTTTTTCCTTATTAAATTTTTTTATCGTTCCAAAATTTTTATTTATATTTATTATATAATAAATTTATTTCTATTCAAAAAAATAATGACTATATTAATTTTTAAGTTTAATTTATATAGATTATCTCTAAGTATTAGATTTTTAAAATTTTATAAGATAATTACATTCAAATTTTTAAATAATCTCAATAATTTTAAAAATTTATATCACAATTAACTCTTTATTTATACGTATATAGAATTTTTTATCGTTCCAAAATTTTTATTTATATTTATTATATAATAAATTTATTTCTATTCAAAAAAATAATGACTATATTAATTTTTAAGTTTAATTTATATAGATTATCTCTAAGTATTAGATTTTTAAAATTTTATAAGATAATTACATTCAAATTTTTAAATAATCTCAATAATTTTAAAAATTTATATCACAATTAACTCTTTATTTATACGTATATAGAATTTTTTATCGTTCCAAAATTTTTATTTATATTTATTATATAATAAATTTATTTCTATTCAAAAAAATAATTTTTTTCCTTATTAAATTTTTTTATCGTTCCAAAATTTTTATTTATATTTATTATATAATAAATTTATTTCTATTCAAAAAAATAATGACTATATTAATTTTTAAGTTTAATTTATATAGATTATCTCTAAGTATTAGATTTTTAAAATTTTATAAGATAATTACATTCAAATTTTTAAATAATCTCAATAATTTTTAAAATTTATATCACAATTAACTCTTTATTTATACGTATATAGAATTTTTTATCGTTCCAAAATTTTTATTTATATTTATTATATAATAAATTTATTTCTATTCAAAAAAATAATGACTATTAATTTTTAAGTTTAATTTATATAGATTATCTCTAAGTATTAGATTTTTAAAATTTTATAAGATAATTACATTCAAATTTTTAAATAATCTCAATAATTTTAAAAATTTATATCACAATTAACTCTTTATTTATACGTATATAGAATTTTTTATCGTTCCAAAATTTTTATTTATATTTATTATATAATAAATTTATTTCTATTCAAAAAAATAATTTTTTTCCTTATTAAATTTTTTTATCGTTCCAAAATTTTTATTTATATTTATTATATAATAAATTTATTTCTATTCAAAAAAATAATGACTATATTAATTTTTAAGTTTAATTTATATAGATTATCTCTAAGTATTAGATTTTTAAAATTTTATAAGATAATTACATTCAAATTTTTAAATAATCTCAATAATTTTAAAAATTTATATCACAATTAACTCTTTATTTATACGTATATAGAATTTTTTATTGTTCCAAAATTTTTATTTATATTTATTATATAATAAATTTATTTCTATTCAAAAAAATAATGACTATATTAATTTTTAAGTTTAATTTATATAGATTATCTCTAAGTATTAGATTTTTAAAATTTTATAAGATAATTACATTCAAATTTTTTAATAATCTCAATAATTTTAAAAATTTATATCACAATTAACTCTTTATTTATACGTATATAGAATTTTTTATCGTTCCAAAATTTTTATTTATATTTATTATATAATAAATTTATTTCTATTCAAAAAAATAATGACTATATTAATTTTTAAGTTTAATTTATATAGATTATCTCTAAGTATTAGATTTTTAAAATTTTATAAGATAATTACATTCAAATTTTTAAATAATCTCAATAATTTTAAAAATTTATATCACAATAATCTCTTTATTTATACGTATATAAAATTTTTTATCGTTCCAAAATTTTTATTTATATTTATTATATAATAAATTTATTTCTATTCAAAAAAATAATGACTATATTAATTTTTAAGTTTAATTTATATAGATTATCTCTAAGTATTAGATTTTTAAAATTTTATAAGATAATTACATTCAAATTTTTAAATAATCTCAATAATTTTAAAAATTTTATATCACAATTAACTCTTTATTCATACGTATATAGAATTTTTTATCGTTCCAAAATTTTTATTTATATTTATTATATAATAAATTTATTTCTATTCAAAAAAATAATTTTTTTCCTTATTAAATTTTTTTATCGTTCCAAAATTTTTATTTATATTTATTATATAATAAATTTATTTCTATTCAAAAAATAATGACTATATTAATTTTTAAGTTTAATTTATATAGATTATCTCTAAGTATTAGATTTTAAAATTTTATAAGATAATTACATTCAAATTTTTAAATAATCTCAATAATTTTAAAAATTTATATCACAATTAACTCCTTATTTATACGTATATAGAATTTTTTATCGTTCCAAAATTTTTATTTATATTTATTATATAATAAATTTATTTCTATTCAAAAAAATAATGACTATATTAATTTTTAAGTTTAATTTATATAGATTATCTCTAAGTATTAGATTTTTTAAAAATTTTATAAGATAACTATATTCAAATTTTTTAATAATCTCAATAATTTTAAAAATTTATATCACAATTAACTCTTTATTTATACGTATATAGAATTTTTTATCGTTCCAAAATTTTTATTTATATTTATTATATATAAATCAAATTTTTTACTTTTCCTAAATTTTTAACTAATTTTATAAATATTATAAATACTGTGCCTGAAAAAGGATTATTTTGATAGAATAAATCATACAAATTTAAATTTGTCTTTATTATATTTTATAGAATTAAACTATACCTTTAAACTTCAAAAATTTAAATGCTACTTACATCTAAATATAAAAAATAAGCTAAATAAGCTAAAGAGTTCATACCTCTTTTATAAAAGTTTTAACCTTTTTTTTTTAAATTAATAACTATTTTAATTCTACAAAAATTTTATTTTTATCTTTAATAATAACAAGAACAATTTTTTCTGTAAGATCTTTATCAATAATTAATATTTGAATGGGAATAGAGGTTAATTTAATTAGATTTATCCCCCTCATAATTAATAAAAATAATAATTTTTCTTCAGAAAGAATAATAACTTATTTTTTAATCCAATCAATTAGTTCAGCCAATTTTTTATTTAGATCTTTATTAATTATTTCTTTAGCTAAATGATTTAATATAAGCCCAATAAAAAATATAATTATTCTTTTTATAATAAATATTAGTTTATTAATAAAATTAGGGACTGCTCCATTTCATTTTTGATTCCCTAAAACAATAAAAGGTTTAAACTGAATAAACTGTTTTATTTTAAGAACTTGACAAAAAATTTTACCTATAATCACTCTTTCATATTGTTTTATTAGTAAATTACTAATATTAATTTCTTCAATTAGAGTAATTATTGGGAGTATTATAGGACTCATACAAACTTCTCTTCAAATAATCCTAACTTACTCTTCAATTAGCCATATTGGGTGAATACTTATATCTCTTATACTAAAATTAAATACTTGGATAATTTATTTAATTATTTATACATTCATTAATTATATTCTAATATATTTTTTTAAAATTATAAATATATTTACCTTAAATCAAATTTATTCAAACAAAAATTCAAATTTTATTAAATATTTTATTATATTTAATTTATTAAGATTAAGCGGACTCCCCCCTCTATTAGGATTTTTGCCTAAATGATTAGTGATTAATTTAATAATCAATAATAATCTAATAATAATTACTTTTATCTTAATTATAATATCTTTAATTAACATATATTTTTATATCCGTATTACATACACTTATTTTATACTTAATTTTTTTGAGACCAAATTTTATTTTACTCAATTTAACCATCTTTCGTTAATACTAATTTTTACGTTTATTTCAATTACAGGATTATTATTAATCCCCCTATTTTCTATCTAAAGTTTTAAGTTAAATAAACTAATAATCTTCAAAATTATCATTAAAATATTATATTTTAAGCTTTAGTAAATTCTTACTACTTTAAATTTGCAATTTAAAATCATTAATTGAATATAAAACTTAGTAAATAAGATTACTCTTATAGATAAATTTACAATTTATTGCTTAAAATTCGGCCAATTTACTGCGACAATGACTATTTTCTACAAATCATAAAGATATCGGAACTATTTATTTTATCTTTGGAATTTGAGCCGGCATAGTCGGCACTTCTTTAAGTATAATCATTCGAACAGAATTAGGAACTACTGATTCATTAATTAAAAATGATCAAATCTATAATGTATTAGTAACTGCACATGCTTTCATTATAATTTTTTTTATAGTTATACCAATTATAATTGGAGGATTCGGAAATTGACTTGTCCCCCTAATAATTGGCGCTCCTGATATAGCATTTCCACGAATAAATAATATAAGATTTTGACTTCTACCGCCCTCTTTAAACCTCCTATTGATTAGAGCTTTAATTGAAAGAGGGACAGGAACAGGATGAACAGTATATCCCCCTCTTTCTAGAAATTTAGCACATGCTGGTAGCTCAGTAGATATTTCAATTTTTTCTCTTCACTTAGCAGGAATTTCCTCTATTCTAGGTGCCATTAATTTTATTTCCACTACCTTAAATATACGAAATAATTTAATGACATTAGATCGAATTCCCCTATTTGTCTGATCAGTAGCTATTACCGCTCTTCTACTCCTTTTATCACTCCCAGTATTAGCTGGAGCTATCACTATACTTCTTACAGATCGAAACTTAAATACATCCTTCTTTGATCCTTCAGGAGGAGGAGATCCTATTCTTTACCAACATTTATTTTGATTTTTTGGACACCCAGAAGTCTATATTCTCATTCTTCCAGGATTCGGGATAATCTCTCAAATTATTACTCAAGAAAGAGGAAAAAAGGAATCATTCGGATTTCTAGGAATAATTTATGCTATAATAACAATTGGGTTATTAGGATTTATTGTTTGAGCACATCATATATTTACCGTTGGGATAGACGTAGACACTCGCGCTTACTTCACGTCAGCTACTATAATTATTGCTATTCCCACAGGAATTAAGATCTTTAGTTGATTAGCAACTTTACATGGAACTAAAATTAATCTAAACCCTGCTTTAATTTGAAGACTTGGATTTATTTTCCTATTCACTATAGGGGGATTAACTGGAGTTGTCTTAGCTAATTCTTCTATTGATATCACTTTACATGACACATACTATGTTGTCGCTCATTTTCATTATGTTTTATCAATAGGAGCTGTATTTGCAATTATTGCTGGATTTACCCACTGATACCCCCTATTTACCGGACTTTCAATAAATCCATTTTGACTAAAAATTCAATTTATCACTATATTTGCAGGAGTAAATTTAACTTTTTTCCCCCAACATTTTCTAGGACTTTCAGGGATACCTCGTCGATACTCAGACTACCCAGATGCCTATCTATCATGAAATATTTTATCTTCATTGGGAAGAATTATATCAACACTAAGTCTTATTCTTCTTTTAATTATTATTTGAGAAAGATTAATTAACCAACGAAATGTAATTTTTAATATATACATGAGATCAAATATTGAATGATTGCAAATAAACCCCCCAGCTGAACACAGCTTTAATGAAATACCCCTTATATCATATTTCTAATGTGGCAGAATAATGCATTGAATTTAAGCTTCAATAATAAAGAACATCTTTCTTTAGAAATTGCTACATGATCAAATTTAAATTTTCAAGATAGATCTTCCCCCCTAATAGAACAAATAATTTTTTTTCATGATTTTACATTAATAATTCTCACTTTAATTATTATTTTTATTTCTTATCTCATAATTTCATTATTTTACAATAAATTCTCTAATCGCTTATTACTCGAAGAACAAATAATTGAATTAATTTGAACTATTCTACCCGCAATTATTTTAATTTTTATTGCCCTACCCTCTTTAAAATTACTTTATTTAATTGATGAAAATAACAAACCCGCTATCACTTTAAAAACTACTGGTCACCAATGATTTTGATCTTATGAGTATTCAGATTTTTAAAAAAATTAAACTTGATTCTTTTATGCTACCCACTCAAGAAATAAGTCTTAATAACTTCCGTTTAATTGAAGTTGATAATCGAATTATTATCCCTATAAAAACTAAAATTCGTATTTTAATCACTGCAAATGATGTAATTCATTCATGAACCATTCCCTCTCTGGGAGTAAAAGCTGACGCAACTCCAGGCCGCCTTAATCAAGCTAATTTTATAGTAAATCGACCGGGTCTATTTTTTGGTCAATGTTCAGAAATTTGTGGAACTAACCATAGATTTATACCAATTACTATTGAATCAGTTTCTTCTCCAAAAATGTTTATTAATTGAATTAAAAATCAATAAATCACTAGATAACTAAATTAAATAATATTGGTCTCTTAAACCACTAATAGTAACTATTACTTCTAATGAAAGAATTAGTTAAATCATAACATAAACTTGTCAAGTTTAAATTATTATAATTAATATTCTTTTATTCCTCAAATAATACCATTAAACTGAATTTTTCTCTATCTTATATTTAATTCAATTTTTTTTATTTTCATAATCTATAATTATTATAATTTAAATTTTTCCCCGATTAAATATTCAAATATCAAATTAAATTATAGCAAATCTATTTATAACTTTTGACCCCTCAACTAAAATTATAAATCTTTCATTAAACTGAACAAGAACTTTAATAGTATTTATTATTATTCCATCTTACTATTGAATAATTCCATCACGACAAATAATAATAATTAACGTAATATTTAAAACTTTACATAAAGAATTTAAAACCCTAATAAGATTAAATTATTATAACGGATCTACATTTATTTTTGTAACAATTTTCATGTTTATTTTTATTAACAATTTTTTAGGACTTTATCCCTATATTTTTACTGCAACTAGCCATATAGCAATAAATCTATCATTGGCATTTCCCCTATGAATTTCATTCATAA
The DNA here is from genome assembly GCF_061612785.1 of Hesperophylax consimilis. NCBI lineage: Eukaryota > Metazoa > Arthropoda > Insecta > Trichoptera > Limnephilidae > Hesperophylax > Hesperophylax consimilis. The sequence continues at coordinate 3,041 of NW_028301431.1, read as the reverse complement.
TTTTTGGCTGACTAAATCATACTCAACATATATTTACTCACCTAGTACCACAAGGTACCCCCATTGCCCTTATATCATTCATAGTACTTATTGAAACAATTAGTAACGCTATTCGACCCGGAACATTAGCAGTTCGATTAATAGCAAATATAATTGCTGGACACTTACTAATTACTCTACTAAGTAATCTATATAGATCTATTCCCTCAGCAATAATTATTGTCATTAGTAGAATCATATTCCTACTCTTAACCCTAGAAGCTTCAGTTACTCTAATTCAAGCTTACGTATTTTCTATTTTAAGAGTTCTTTATTCTAACGAAGTCATTTAATGTCAACTCACTCAAACCACCCATTTCATTTAGTAACTCAAAGACCCTGACCTCTAATAGGAGCTTTAAGAACAATAACGTTTCTAACAGGTATAATTAATTGATTTCACATATATGATATTAGACTTTTATTGCTAGGATTTTTAATAACTCTAACCACAATATACCAATGATGACGAGATATTACACGAGAAGGCACTCTTCAAGGATGTCATACTTTAAAAGTTACTTTTGGGACTCCGATGAGGTATAATTTTATTTATTGTATCAGAAGTATTTTTTTTTATTGCATTTTTTTGAGCATTTTTTCACAATAACCTAAACCCAAGAATTGAAATTGAAGAACTTGACCCCCCCAATCTATTAACTCATTTAATCCATTTCAAATCCCACTCCTTAATACCATTATTTTATTAACTTCAGGAATTTCTGTAACTTGAGCGCACCATAGGAATTTTAGAAAATAATTTTACACAAACTAAAAATAGATTAATTATTACAGTTTTATTAGGTATTTACTTCTCAATACTTCAAGCATATGAATATAATGAAGCCCCATTTACTATTAGAGATAGAGTTTACGGAACTTCTTTCTTTATAGCAACAGGATTCCACGGACTCCATGTGTTAATCGGAACCCTATTTTTAGGGGTTACCCTAATTCGCCATATAAACTCCCACTTTCAAACAACCACCACTTTGGCTTAGAAGCAGCTGCCTGATATTGACATTTCGTAGATATTGTTTGACTTCTTCTCTACACAATCATATACTGATGAAGAGCTTAATTTATATAATATAATTAGTATATTTAACTTCCAATTAAAAAGATCAATCTATTTGATATAAATAATTTATTTACTATTAATTATACTGAGTATATTTATTTTCATTTCAAATTTAATAATCTTTATTTCACTAATTTTAAATAAAAAATCTTCTAATGATATAGAAAAAATCTCCCCCTTTGAGTGCGGATTTGACCCCCGATCAAACCCCCGAATTGCTTTTTCTATCCATTTTTTCCTAATTACAATTATTTTTTTAATTTTCGATGTCGAAATTGCTTTATTAATCCCAATTATTATAATTTTTCAGTTACTAATTTAATTAGATGGTTTTTTACTTCTTCCTTTTTTATTATTATTTTAATTTTAGGTCTTTATTATGAATGAAACCAAAATATGTTAAATTGAACCAATTAAAAAGGACTATAATTTATAAAAAATATTTAATTTGCATTTAAAAAAAACTACTATGTCGTTTGTCTTAAAATAGGAAGCTGTAATAGCCCCTAATTTCGACTTAGTTTTTGAGAGTAAACTCCTCTCCCTATTTATTAATTAAAACCAAATCTGAGGTATATCATTGTTAATGATATCATTGACTTAAAGTCTAATTAAAGAAATTTAAATAATTAAGCCGCTAACTTAATTTATAGTGTACTACATTAAAATTTCTACTTATGTAGTTTATTAAAACACTATATTTTCATTATAGAAATAAAATTTATTTTCTTAAGTTAGTTTATTCTACTTAAAGATTAATTTAATCTCTTTAATATCTTCAATATTACACTCTAATATAAGTTATTTAAGTAAATTCTTAAAATAAAGACTAAAAAAAATTCAACTAACAAAAATTAATATATAAACCTTTTAAGTTATTTATATGGATAACTTGAATAAATCCTATTAATTTGCGAAGATTGGCCCCCACATTCACAGCTAATAATTCTTCAGTTCACCCTAAATCCAAATTTTTTTTAAAATTAGCCCCCAATTTTAAAACCCCCCCATTTACTCCGTAAGTTGCTAAGTGGGGTAAAAATCAAATCCCCCCTAAAAATCTCAAAAACTTTGTTTGTCAACGAAAACTAATAGTTTTATAAAATAATTCACTAATACCCCTATTATTGCACCTACAAAAATTACCCCCAATACCAATAATTTTAACAGGGAAGGTAAATAAATTACCGCCATAGTGGGTACTATTAATCAAATTAGTCTAGCTCCGCCTAAAATTCTTAAAATAAATAACGAAACTATACTCATAATTATAAATCAGTCTTCATCATGTAGATTAATTAATGTTAAAAAATTAAATTCAGAGATAAATCTCCAATAAAAAATTCGCACAGAATAGCAAACAGTGAGCCCCGTCGATAGGTAGCATAAAAAAAACCCTAACACATTTAAATCAGTTTAATAAATTAATTTCTAGAATTAAATCCTTAGAATAAAATCCTGTTAAAAAGGGAAGGCCGCATAAAGTCATATTCGCAATATTAAAAATTCTACACGTTAAAGGTATAAATTTTACTGAATTACCCATAAATCGAATATCCTGTATGTCACCAAAACTGTGAATTAAAATTCCAGCACATAAAAATAATATTCTTTTGAAAAACGCATGAGCTAGCAGATGGAAAAAGGCAAGATTACTAAAACCCGCCCCTAAAATACACATTATTAACCCTAATTGACTTAAAGTTGATAGAGCAATAATTTTTTTCAAATCATATTCAAAATTAGCCCCCAACCCTGATATAAACATAGTCAATACTCCGATTAGTATAAGAAATTTAAATAGTCTTGAATTAACTAAGAGAGGACTAAATCGAATTAGTAAATAAACACCCGCAGTTACTAAAGTTGACGAATGAACCAACGCTGAAACAGGAGTTGGAGCTGCTATAGCAGCAGGTAA